>NC_050446.1:95584553-95677053 GCF_903995425.1 Onychomys torridus | reverse complement strand
TCCAAATAGTTCAACCAGTTCCAACAGGATATGTGCAAAGTGATGCATACTGAAGTAATAATATTCAGATGCTCAGAAGACAGAAATACAGAAAATGTTTTGTTTGTTTTCGTTTTGAGATAGGGACTGTCTATGTAGTCCTGGCTGTCCTGGAGTTCACAGAGATCCTCCTGTTTCTGCCTCCCATAAAAGCTGTGCCACCACACCTGGCAGAAGATAGGAAAGTTTGAAAGCAGAAAGAGAAAATCAATTTTTCATTTGCAAAGCAACTCCAGGAGCATTTCTTACATGTATCTCTTTGGGGCCTGAGGCCCAGTGCTGCACCATAGAAGGCAGAGGACAGCTTGTGGCAATCAGCTCTCCTTTCACCACCTGGGTCCTGGGGATCGAACTCGGTCATCAGTCCTGGCAGCAGGCACCTTACCCTCTGATCTATCACTCCCTTCTTAGAAAACATATTTCATATCATATTTTCTTTGGTGTAGAATAGAAGATGTGTATGTGACGTGAATGCAGAGGGGCGACTTTGTTGGGAAGTAGGAGACTGAGGGAGAGAAACAGCGTTGAGTAATGGGGGTGGCAGATAAATGTGAGCAGAGTTTAATAATGCGTATGAAAATGCCATAAGTAAACTATCATTTTGTATACAAACAAGTTAATAATTGTACGTTTGAAAAGAATCCTAATGTAAAGTTTTAAAAAATGACAGAGATTTGGGTCAAGGTTTCTAGGGTGTTTCTTCTCAGCCAAAGGGAGGTAAAGTGACCTTGACTTAGGTTGAGGGCCTTTTATTCATGTGTCTCTCCCCCCACCCCACCTACACAGCCCTCTTTGACTCTATGCACAACAACCAGGCCTCAGAGAGCCCGTTCTCCCCACCCCGTACTCTTCACTCGCCACCCCTGCAGCTCCGGCAGCGCTCTGAAAAGCCACCTTGGTGTAAGTAAACCCTTTTCAGTTGTCAACCAAACCCCGAGAGGGTTAGAGGGACCGGTGGACCTATCCCGTGAGAGCCAGGAAGGCGAGGGTTAAAAGGAACAGGACTGAAGAGGTGGCTCAGTGGTTTTAGCAGTTCAGAGCCTGCAGTGCTCCTCCAAAGGACCCAGTTTGATTCCCAGCACTCACTCACGTCATGGGGCTCCTACCTGCCTGGAACTTTAGCTCCAAGGGACTCTAACACCTTTGGCTTCCACAGACACCTGTACATTTGTGTGTTTGAGCGCGTATGCGTGCACACACACGCAACTAAAAATCATAAAAGTAAATCTTTTAAAAAAATATTTATTTATTATATATATACACATATATACATGTGTATACATGTACACACACACACACACATACACATATATATATACAGTGTTCTGTCTGCATGTATGCCTGTGGGCCAGAAGAGGGCACCAGATCTCATTACAGATGGTTGGGAGCCACCATGTGGTTGCTGGGAATTGAACTCAGGACCTCTGGAAGAGCAGCCAGTGTGCTGTGCTCTTAACCTCTGAGCTATCTCTCCAGCCCATAAAAATAAATATTAAAAGAAAAAAGGAAAAGACCACGGATGGCTGGGTACTGTGGTTCACTGAGGAGGCAGAGGTGGGATTGTGATTTTAGGCCAGCTTGAGCTATATATTAAGCTGAAGACCAGCCTGGACTACATAGCAAGACCTATCTTTAAGAACAAAAAAAGAAAAAGAGACTGGGCATTGGTGGTTCACTCCTTTAATCCCAGCAATTGGGAGGCAGAGGCAGGTGGATCTCTGTGAGTTCAAGGCCAGCCTGGGCTACAAAGCGAATTCCAGGACTGTCAGAGCTACACAGAGAAACCCTGTTTGGAAAAAAAAAAAAAAAAACAAAAAAAAAAAAACAGCAAAAGACAGGAATGACCAATCTGGGAACAGTCACCTGTGCTATTTCCAAGCTAAAGGGAAAAGTCTACTCTCCTCTATCCTCCAGCCCCATTGAACAGTGATCCAAAGGACCTTTTATACATAAAAGGTTGAGACTTTCTTCCTGACTGCTGTGGTCTCTCTACAGTGCTCCTGCTACTGTTGACTAGGAGACACCTTAAATAGATAGAAATAGATAGAAAAGCTAAGAACAAGAGACACAAGTCACAGGGAGGCAGAGGCTGAAGGTCACTGAAGGTTTGAGGCCAGCAAGGGGCTGCCTGGAGCAAGACTGTCTCGAAGCACAAAACCAAAGAACAGCAACAAACGGAAGAAAGCTAGAGCCTGCTGGTCCGTGACCCTCGGGAGTGTCTGCTCTCACACCCCTGATGCGAGGGGCTGTTTCTCCTGCCTTTAGCCTGTCACTGTCCTTGGGGACAGTGTCAACAGTGGACTGTTAGGGGTTCTTAGGGCTGGAGGAGACAGCAGTGGTGGGCAGGACCCAGTGAGGAACAGACCCTTCCCTTATCACCCTGCCTGCAGGAGTGACGGAGACCACACAAGCCCTTGAGGGTATCGTGAAGCGGAGCTCTGCATTTCAGGACTGGGGTCAACAGTTACAGAACTGGGTCACCTTCTGGCACCTTGTATGAGGGAAAAAACCTTTTGTTCCCCAATGCCAAGAGTATGTCCTTCAATTTAAGGTCACCTCATAAGAGCCTTCTCTGTCTCCGGGAGAGCTAAAGGGAACTCTTAGCCTCCCCTCTTCTCCTGTCAGACCTTGCTTTGCTGGACTGAGACCACTACCTGGACTACCTGGACATTAAGGCTTCCTCTGGACCTGAGGAAAGCTCAGCTGGCTTCTTTTCTTTGTCTTTCTTCTGATCTCCACCTAGTAGCAGACCTTCACTGGTAAACATCTTCACTAAGGGGTCCATACCAGAAACACATTCTGTGTCTTCACAGAACCTTGTTGGCCCAAAACATGTCCTTCCTCCTGCCCACCCCCCCCCCCCATTTGAAGCTTGTCTTCTCTATTTCTTTATGGTCAAGATGGAGTAGAGCTGGGTACTAAGGTACTACATCTTAAACTCAGTGGCTGAACCTTTTCAGGGTCAGCCTTGTCAACTTTCCCAGATTCTCTTTGGTACAATGTGTTTAGTTCTCTTCCTGTTTCCGGAATTAGTCACTGTTGATACTATAGTAACTTAGTGTACAGTTGAAATTCCACTGATAAATATGGCACTTCCAAAAGGGAAACTTTCCTTCTGTGGACTAATTGAAGACTTCAAAGTCCTCAATATTTTTACTATTTCACATTTTTCTAGATTTCGTTTTTTTTTGAGGCACTATGTAGACCAGGCTGGCCTCAAACTCAGAGATCTGCCTCCTGAGTGCTGGGATTAAAGGCATGCATCACCACTGCCTGGCTTTTCTAGATTTAAAGAAAACAATTATATGAGTATTTTGCTACATGTGTGTCTGGAGAGGTCAGTAGAGGGCATTGAATCCCCAGGAAATGGAGTTACAAACCATTGTGAGCAGACACATGGGTGCTAAGAATTGAACCCAGGTCTTCTGGAAGAACAAATGCTTTTAACCACTGAACCACCTCTCCAGCCTGTTACTTTTTATTTTTAAAGACAAGATCTTTCTATATTACTCTATCTGGGCTGGAGCTCAGTATGTCAACCAAGCTGGCTTTGATCTTGCAGCAACCTTCTTGCCTCGGCCTCCTAAGTGCTAGAGTTATAGGCCTCCATCACCATATCTGGCAGGACCTTCATCATTTTTACCAAAACATTACCAGTTCATTTGGGGTTTTCAAAAGGATTGGGGAAATGAGCTTTTATGTTTTCTTTGTGTATAAGATGAAATCTTATAGCATTGTATGTCCAAAGACCTAGAGGGTCTTTGTTTATTTGGTTTTTTGTTTGTTTTGGGGTTTTTTTTTTTTTTTGTGGGTTTTTTTTGCTTTTTCAAGATAGGGTTTCTGCCGGGCGGTGGTGCACGCCTTTAATCCCAGCACTCGGGAGGCAGAACCAGGTGGATCTCTGTTAGTTTGAGACCAGCCCGGTCTACAGAGTGAGTTCTAGGACAGATACCAAAACTACACAGAGAAAAACCCTGTCTTGATGGGGCTGGAGAGATGGCTCAGAGGTTAAGAGCACCGACTGTCCTTCCAGAGGTCCTGAGTTCAATTCCCAGCAACCACATGGTGGCTCACAACTATCTACAGTGGGGTCTGATGCCCTCTTCTGGCTTAAAGTCATACATGCAGACAGAGTGCTCATGGACATATAATAAATACATAAATCTTAAAAAAAAAACTGTCTTGAAACCCCCCCCCCAAAAAAAAAACCTGAAAGTTTTTTTCCCTCATACAAGGTGCCAGAAGGTGACCCAGTTCTGTAACTGTTGACCCCAGTCCTGAAATGCAGAGCTCCGCTTCACGATACCCTCAAGGGCTTGTGTGGTCTCCGTCACTCCTGCAGGCAGGGTGATAAGGGAAGGGTCTGTTCCTCACTGGGTCCTGCCCACCACTGCTGTCTCCTCCAGCCCTAAGAACCCCTAACAGTCCACTGTGGACACTGTCCCCAAGGACAGTGACAGGCTAAAGGCAGGAGAAACAGCCCCTCGCATCAGGGGTGTGAGAGCAGACACTCCCGAGGGTCACGGACCAGCAGGCGCTAGTAGCTTTCTTCCGTCTGCTGTTCTTTCCTACCTGCCCTCATTTATAGGTTTCCTGTGTCATTTTCTAGCTTTGCCAGAGCTAGCCAGATAGCCCAGGCTGACCTTGAACTTCCAGTGCTCCTGAGTGCTACAGTTGCAGGTGTAAGCTACTGTGTCTTACTCCGATTTATAAAGTTTGTCTGCATTCTCTTGCATACTTATTTCTTGGGATATCTCTTGCTCCAGAAATACACTGATTATTTTAAAGAATGATCCTTCTCTTGATCTTAACCAAAAGTCCAAGGAATTATTCCTTTTTGTTTTCTTCTTTTTTTGATACATGGGCTCATGTAGCCCAGGCTGCCCTTTGACTTGAACTTCTGATCCTCCTGCCTACCAGGTGTTGAGATTATAGGTATTCACCACCATGCCTGGGTTATGTAATGATGCATATTGATCCCAGGACTTTGTGCATAATAGATTGCCCCTACCACTGAGCCACACCTATGGTCCCCTCAGCTAAGAATAGAATAATATTCTCCTCTTCCTTTCCCCTTCTTCCTATCCATATCTGTTTGTTTGTTTGTTTGTTTGTTTGTTTTCTGAGACAGGGTTTCTCTGTGTAGTTTTGGTGCCTTTCCTGGTTCTTAATCTGTAGACCAGGCTGACCTGGAACTCACAGAGTTCCGCCTGGCTCTGCCTCCCAAGTGCTGGGATTAAAGGCATGTTCCACCGCCACCTGGCTTCCTGTCCATATCTTTAAACTAAACCTGTAGAATTAGAAACTATTGATATGGCACCTGATAATCAGTATTTAAGTATTCCCCACACTTTTGATGTGTAACAGTAATTGTGAACCATTGAGACAGAATGGTCACATACATCCAGAGTATGAAGAAGGAGCCGTATAAATTTGGAGTTGGGAGCAGAGTGTGTTTGTGAGATGGAATAGGCCTTATTCTCCTGACTCTTAAATGAGCCTTAGCATTGTCCCTGTAGTCTCCATTAGGCTAGTGACAGTTCCTGAGTGGATCGAGCTCAGATATCTGCCACATTTAGGGCGGGTTCAGACCCTCTTTCTCCAAACCGTGAGCAGCACAGCAGATGTATTCTAGTGTTAATGCACACGTACGGGCAGAGCTTCCTCTTCTGGCTCATTGACCTGACCCCCGAACTTTGCTTTATAGACAGCAGTGGTCCTTCCAGTGCCGTGTCCAGTGCTGGCCCTTCCTCTCCCACTGCCGTGGATGGAAACTCACATTTTGGCTTCCGTGATCAGTCCTCTGTAAATACACATATGAGTGAAGAAAACCAAGGCCTTGGGTTGCTCCAGGGCACTCCTGGAGATGGAACACAAGAGTTCCCTGTAGAAAGACAGCAAGAGCTCGTTGAGCCAAATCAGCCCCCTCAAGAGCCACCTGTCGAGATCAGCCCTCTAGGAGGTCAAGGTGTTGCCGAGGTCAGCCAGACGTGCCAGGAGGTCCCGGACATCAGCCAGCTGTTCCTGAAGAACCATGACACTGATGCCAGCACACGTCAGCCATGCCAGAAGGCCAGCCGGCTCTCTCAGAGAGTCTCTGAGGAAGTTTGCCAACTCTTTCAAGACAACCCTGAGGAGAGCAACCAGCTGGGCCAGGAGGTCCATGCTTCCCCTGTGGGGGTTGGTCGCATGGTCCAAGAAACCTTTATGGAAATTGGCAGGCCAACCCAAGAGATCCCTGAAGAGATCAGCCCACCATGCCAAGAGTTCTCTCTGGAGGTTGGCGTGCTGGCTCAGGAGGTTCCTGCCATCATCACGTTGTCTCAAGACATCCCTGAGGCTGACAAACCATCCCAAGAGCTCGCTGAGGAGACTGGTCTGCAGGCTCAGGAGATCTCTGAGGAGACTGATCAGGACTCCAGGATGGTCCCTGAGGTGGTTGATGAGCTGCCTAGTGAGGCTATCCCCCAAGGCCAGGGTCTGTCTAGTGATGCAAACACTGAAAGCCAGTCCCTGGCCCATGCCCAGCACTCATCCCTTCCACCAGCAATGTGTAATTAGCTGCCTTCTCATTCGGTGTCACTCTGCCAGCCAGAACCTCCCTGTTGGCTAACACACTAGCCAGAGCAAGGCCTGGGCTCACACCAGGGGTATCTAAAGAAGTAGGCCTTCTGGCATGAAACATACTTCTGCCAGAGCTTATGCCTGAGGAAGAGCCAGCTTATGTTCGGAGCAGCTACCGGCTCTTCACTTAGCCATGAGGTGGGAAACTGCAGGTTGTTCGAGGAAACACCACTTAACTGTTGAAGATGCCATGGAGGAGACAACAAATATAAAATGCAAGGCAGCAGGCTCTCTACTTGTTGAAGGAAATATTCACAACTTCTTAAGGTACCCTCAGACCATACGTGCATTAAAGGAAGCTCTTGTCTTCACTATCACAGGCAGGCCCAGGATAGCCATCTGAAATGTCTGCAAAATAGAGTTCTCTTCTCACAAACATCTGTCACGGCCACTCATGGTTTTAGACTGGGCTTATGGATGTTTCCATATAATTGCCAAGTGCTCCCTCTACCCTAGTCCTGTTCCTCTGGAGAGTGACTCTAGAGAAAAATAGAGTGACTGCTTAGAATGCTCTGGGAGATTTGGATCCACCTATGAAGCTAGGCCTCCTTTTGTCAAGAGGCTGTTGGGCTTAGAAGATGCTGTAGTAGAGATAATCAAGTTCTATTTTAAGCAATTAGCAGAGATCAATGTTGTACAGACATGAGCAAAGATTTAATATATATATATATTATATATATATATATATATAAACATATATATTTCTGTAGTTTGCCAGGGACAGACTGGCCAAAGATCAAACACTCCAGGGTCCCCAAGAGGTTTATCCTTATATCATGTGTCTTTAGAACCATATGTGATTATGAAGCTTTTCCCAAAGATCACGGATGGGAGTGGGTATGGGTAAGGCCGCCATTGGAGTCAGGGGCCAGAACATGGCCAGTGCTCAATAAACAGCAAATAATGAGATTGCTGGAGTGGTGACGCCTTTGTGAACTCAATAATGAATATGTAAGCCAATTGTGTCTGTGACTGAATCAATCAAAAACGATTGTAGCTGAGCAGGGATTGGCTTTAAAAATAGAGAAGTCTGGCATCTGAGTCCCGCTGACAGTAGTGGTCAGTCTGCCATACCCTATGTTTTCAATGAGCAGAGTGGGCAGTGTACTTGGAAAGAGATGTGAGCTCTGGGAAGCAGCCCAGGCTGCTTGCCTTTTCATTAGCTCCCAAGAAACACACCCTGATGTCTTACTCCAGTGTCTTGGAAGGAGGCTGACATGAAGAGGTGATGCCTGCTCTCTGCTTTGTTGACATCTTTACATTGGGAAAGCTCAGGACTAGAATGTCCCTTTCCATATATACCTTTATACCCTGACTGCTCATGACATACCTAAGACTATAGAGGGTTTTACTTGGGGAGAGAAGGGGGTAAATCTTTCACGCATTGGACAGGAAATGGAAAGGCTCAGAGTTTTCTGGGGAAATACACTGACTGCTTTTGACCCCATAGAATGCAGATCCCATTCTCTAAAACAAATGTATATGCCCACATTTTAAAACCATTTTCAGATTGTTTTGTGTTTGTTTTTTAAATTTTTATTTGTTTTTGTTTTACGTGTGTGGGTGTTTTGCTTGCATGCATGCCTGGTGCCCACAGAATCCAGAAAAAGGTGTTGGAGTCACTGGAACTGGAGTTTTAGAGAATTGTGAGCTGCCATGTGGATGCTGGCAATATGCTTCAGTCCTCGGGAAGACCAGCCAGTGTTCTTAACCACTGAGCCACCTCTCTAGGCCCTTGTTTCTTTTGTTTTTGTTTTTGAGACAAGGGCTGACTCATTATGTAGCTCAAGCTACCCTCAAACTCCTGATTCTCCTACCACTACCCTGAATGTTAAGATCACTGGCATATGCTATCACACTCTGCTTCTTTGAAGAAACAATGCTGGTTCCCACATCTCTTCCTCCTTTTACCAGTGCTGTGTTCTCTGGCTCCCCTGGGTCCTGCAATGGGTTTGAATAATCAAGAGTCTTCCAAGATAAATGATAATGCTAACTGAAGCCGAGATGGAAACCAGGACAACTAAGTAATGTATGCAGTCTGGAAAAGCCTGAGCAGCACTACACCGTCTGCAGTGAACTTGATTTATTGTTAGACTTGAAGGTGGCTCTGTTACAGCAGCTGGGAACTGTAGCAGGGAAGTGTAGGGAGGAGCAGAGCACAGCAGAGGGGAGAAGGGAGCCAGGGAGAACATGGGGTGGGCTCCTTTTGATTTCCCATTGGCTTGGCGAAGAAAGCAAACCTCAGGGACTACCAGCATCTGGGTTTCTCAGTCCAGCAGGGTCTAGCAGGGCTGCTCACTGGCTTGCCTGGGGCGAGGTCCTGTCCTGTGGAATGCTCAGCCTATCTTTACTTCACTCTGGAGAAGTTCAACTATATATAGCGCTGCTTCCTCTCTTTTCTCCCTTCCTCTCCCATTTTCCCCAAGTTCTCTAGACCAGCCTCCACCTCCCAGAACCTCTGCCCAAGAGTGTGGGTTTAGAGAGGCAGCCAGCGTTCCCATTTCAGCTGCAGGATGGTAGAGGATTGGAATGTTGGGGGAAGTCACACATGGCGTCAGGCAGTGGCTTATTTTTAACCCTTAACACACCAGGCCTAGCAGATGACCACATGCAGAGAAGCCAAGCAGGGGATGAGAAGGGATCAGGACTGTTGGAATGGGGTGGGCGAAGACTAAATGATCAGGGAGCTTGGAGGGGTTGGGGTTGGGGCTCTCCTTGCCCTTTGTGCTGCCCAGGTGGCCTGGTCTGGGCACAGCCCTAGGTCGGAAATGGTATGAAGCTGGGGCTGGGAGATGAGATCCTTTTTCCTGTCCTTAGTTCTTGGTCTAAAGAGCTTCAAGTTTTGGATGGAGACATTCAGATAGTGGGGAAGCGAAAACAGTACAGCAGCCACCTGCCCCCAGGTCCTTGCTGGAACCCAGACCCTGGTGGCTAGGGCATGGGAGATGGAGGAAAGGGTGCAGCTCCGGGCACCTTACTAACAGTGGCCTTCCCTACATCATATAAATTATTGGCAATCCTTCCTGGCATGCCAAATAAATAATGAGGTTCGGGGACGGGGATGTTAATCTCCCTCCACAAGGATGGAGTGTGCTCTCTGAAACCCATCCTCCTCATCCAAGACCAATATTTGCCAGTGCTAGGAGAGGGTTCCAGGTGACCTTTTAGAATTTCATATCACCCCCCCCCCATTACCTTTGGTTTTGAGACCCCAGGAACAGATGACGGGAAGGACAGTACCTCCCACTTAGCCCAAGTCCTCACAACATGACCTTGCCCCCCACTGAGCTCCATTTCCCTCAACCCCAAAGGACTCAGCAGCAGCCATTCTCTAATGAACTAGAGGAGTGGATCCATGGGGAAGGGAGGGCGGGTCTGTTCAGAACTCGATCTTGCAGGCTGGAAAGGACTCGTCCTGCATCACCACGGTGCTGCTGCTAGCCAGGACCAGGACGTTCAGTTGCTGCTGTTGCTCATGCGTCTGCTGATACCACTCACGAGTCACCTCTGTGTCATGAGTAGGGATCAGAGTCACCTAAGAGGAAGAAAACACACCCGAGGTGAGAATGTGAAGGAAAGACAAATGAAGGGAAGTACTGCATGATGGTCCCATAAATGAGCCTGCTGCCAAAGGAAGGACCTTGTCCTTTGGTGAATGGGGCTGTCCTCCTGTTGCCTCTGACAGAGCTTTGGCCAGAACCCCTCCTTTGTCTCTTGCTACTCACCTGAAGGCTCTCCCCCCACTGGGCCTTGCCTTCCAGCAGGGCATCCAGCACAGCCCGGCTTGGCTCGCCATTGGCAGGGTCGTTCCCACTGACCACATAGTAGGATGCACGCACTCGGCGGAAGAAGTCCAGATCAGCAGTCTTACCACTGCAGTGATTTGGAATATAGGCAAGATCCACGTACACAGGAGGGCCAGAGCCACCCTTGGAGCCCAAGGCTGCTGTAGAGACAAGCAGAATGCATTGTTTAAATAAAAAAATTAAAAAAAAAAAAAAACCCAGCTGGTGGTGATGAACAGCCTTTAATCCCAGCACTCGGAGGCAGAGGCAGGCAGGCGGATCTCAGTGTGTCTCAGTATGTCCCAGGCCAGCCTGGTCTACAAAGTGAGTTCCAGGACAGCCAGGACTACACAGAGAAACCCTGTCTCAGCAAAACAAAAACAAAGAATATTTGGTCACCTCCCCATTTGCTTGAACAGCTAGAGCCTTTGGCTAGCCCATAACTGCTCCAACCCACCATATTCCCTTCCCCATTTTCCTGATATACTCACTGGATCCCGCCTTGAGTCCATTGACTAAGCCTTTGGACATGGGACTGTGTCCGTCCTTTTCTTCCGCTGGGGTGCCCTGACCTGGAGTGCTACGTGGTCGGGGTAGGGTCCGAGATGTTCGATCTACAGGCCCTTTACCAGGGGTAGGTGACCGTTTTCCCCGAATATCCAGACGCCGTGCAGGAGATGCTGGCTTGGCCCGGCTTGGGGCCCTGCGCCCAAGTCGTCCCTTCTCCTTTTCTCGGAGTCTCTCAACTCTCCCAGACTCTGAGCTGAGCCCCTCGGGGTCAGCCATGCAAACATCTGGTCGGGGAGGGGATGGGCGGGGGTCTGGCTGGGGAACTGGCGGTGGGTCGTGGCCAGGCCTGGGGTGGTGAGTTCCACTAACTCCCCCAGCTTTGTCCACAGGCAGGAAGTCCCCATCTTCATCTGAGTCGAGGGCTGCCTCTGCCGTGATGGACGGACACTCCTCAGTTTCTGGTGGGACATCAGAATCTGACTGTGAGGAGCCCGAGTCACTGGCTGATGTGGGGGGTGTCTCATCGGCCATAGGGCACGGGCCCCCTGTGGCCCCTGGCCTCCCTGCCCGGCGCCGCCCTCCTTTTCCTACCAGCCGAGCTTCTTCTGTTGAAAGGTCACTGTCATCTGTGGATGGGGGCAGAGGTGGGTTCAGGAATGAGGGAGAAAGCTCCCCGCAGTGGGGGCGGGGCTCTGTAGCACATCCCTGAGGTCCAGCCTCAACTTCAGGAGAAAGACTGCAGGGTGGGCCCCCGGAGCTCTTCCCAGCTCTTCCCAGCTGCTCAGATGAGAGCAGAGCGTCGGGCCGGGAGCCCCTCTCGGCTCCCCCCAGCCAGGACCCTCGCTCCCAAGCAGAGCAGGCCTCAGCCTCTTCTTTTTCTGCCTTGGCTGTGGCGAGCCCTGGGGGGTTGGAGCTGTGTTCTGCTAGGCCATTGGCTGCACGATCTCCAGAGGGGCTCTGGAAGGGGCTTGGCTTCTTGGCGAGTTCCCCTGAGCACTCCAGGCGGCAGGGCAGCGTACCATCATCCATGTCCCCAGGCAGGCTTGGAGCTGGAGTTGGAGCCAAGTCCAATGAGGATAAAGGTGCTGGGCTCAGGGGAGCGAGGTCCCAGAGGCTCTGGGCAGCTGGCTCCGTCCCTGGGCCCAATTCACCAGTGCCCTGTTCAACAGCCTCTAAGCCAGGAGGGAAGCGTTCAGCCACACTTGAAATGACAGGTGTGGTAGCCTCAGAAGAGGACCCTTCAGACAGGGCTGGTGAGGCAGGTCGTGGCAGATTGGAGAGGAGAGGGGCCCCTGGAGAACTGGGTGATGGGAGTTGGGGTAGTGAGGAATCCAGGCTGGGTGCCTTGGTCACTTCCAGGTACTCATCATGTCGGGTTCTGGTTGGAGTTCCTGGAACCAGAGCTAGTAGTGCTCGGTCTCCAGAGAAGGCAAGGGAGCCACAGGGTGCAGAATGGGGTTCAGCTGGAGAGGGCAGCTGAGGGGGAGCAGGTTGCAAGGAGGAGAAGCCGAAGGCTGAAGCAGGGAAGTCCAGACTTGGCCGGGTAGGTCCTAGGTGTGAGTCTGAGGAAGGGCTGGTATGTGCCTCAGTTTCAGGCCACATTGAGGGGTGGCCCACAGGCATGGGGTGACGGGGACTAGGTGACTGGGCCTCTTTCTCCGGCTGTTCCCGAGCCCCCTTCTCCAGGTCTGAGTCACTAGTATCATCCCAGTGACCTCGGCAGGGTTCTTTTGGGGACGGGGTCCTCCTGTTTGGGCTGCAGCTCACTGTGCTTCCATTAAGAGGGGGGCTTGGGTCTTTGCTCAGGGAGATCGGAGCACGGGGCGGCACTGCCGGCGGGCTGAGGCTGGGCTCCATGTTGGGCCCTGGCTCAGGCTCTTGCCTGGGAGGTACCCTGGGCCCTGCCAGAGCTGCGTAGCTGAAGGTCGAAGTGTCGGATTGGAGGCTTTTGGGCGAGACAGGAGAGGCAGACTCCTTCTCTGCACATGTGTTGCGGCCAGCAGCCTCCTCCTTGCTTGAGAGGCTTGGGGGCCAATCCCCAGATGCCCCCAATGGAGGCTCCCGAGTGGGGCAAGCAGGGCCCAGTCCAGTAAGCATCATCTGCTCATAGATGTCTGCATACTGAAAGCTTCTCTTGTCAGGATAGGGTGTGGGCTCTCTCTGCTCTGGCTCAGTCTGTTCAGTATCTCTGCCCGCATGGCCCTCACCAGCTTCTGGGACCTTTGAACTGCAGGGGCTGCAGTCGGGGGCTCCTGTTCCACCCTCTCCTTCCCGTCCCCCTTCAGCTTTTCGATAGTCCTTCCCCAGCGGGGAGTACGGTCCACCTTCCAACTCAGCTGCCCCCTCCTGCACTGCGGCCACCACACTGGCATACTCAGCTATGCCCCAGGAGAAGGGCACAGGAGTATGTGGTTCTGGGGCAGGTGTCGGGGGAGCTGGAGCTGGAGAGAGGGGTGCAGGAGGTAGGGGTCTATCTTTAGGTACCCATGGTGGGATCTCAGCTAGCCATGAAGGGGTGGTAGGTTCATTCCTCGTGGGTGGTACTGGCTTAGTGTCTGGGACAGGGCTTTCTTGTCCTGGGGCTGGAGGGACCCTCTGTCCAGTCATCTCAGGTGGGGAGGCTGGAGGGGAGATGATCTCAAAGGGAGAGCGAGTCAGCTTGTCATCTTCCTCTGGCGGCAGGCCAACTGGCGACTCTGCAAGCCAGCACTCCACCTCCAGCCCCTTCTGTGGCAGGGGCTCTTGGAAATCCTTGAAATCTGAGGCCCAGGGACTCCGGGGAGTGTGCTGCAGAGGGGTCACCTCTTGTTCATCTGCCCCCTCATCAAGAAAAGTGCTTTCACGTTCCTCACAGTACCGTGAACGGGCTCCTTGGCCATCTAGCTCATGGGGGAACCAGACCTTCCTCTCACAGCTTAGCTCCCTCCAGTACGCATCCTGCTGCAGGGACATGTCTCTGTCCCTCCAATACCTAACTTCTTGCTCAGGAGACTTGCCTTCCCAGGCTGGAACAGGCTCTTTCTGTTCTCCAACTGGCTCTCCTCGGGTTGGAGATGTTTCTCGCCACCCCTGCACCACATCCTGCTCCTTCCAGTATTTCTCTCCCTGCTCCCGGGCCTTGCCCTCCTGTACTGGGCTCTCTTCCAACCCCAGAGCCCTGGTCTTCTCCAGAGCATCTTCATCCTTCTCTTCCACAGCCTTGGCCTTCTCCGGAGCCTTTTGGTCAAGGATTGTCTCTTTGGATGTTGTGGTTTTATCTTCCAGGCAAGAGCTCCTTTGCCCCTGAGTTTTATCCTCCTCTTTTGGGGTCCCATCTTTCTGTTCAGCAGCCCTCATGTCTCGGTCCAGGGTGCCACCCTTCCTTCCTGGGGCCCAGTCTTTAAGTTCTAAGGCCAGGTCTGTCTCTGCTGGGGTCTCATCCTTCTCTTCTTTATTGGCCTTGCTTTTCTGCTCAGGGGTTCTGTCTGTCTGTGTTGGTTCAGGGGCACTGCTCTCTGGAGCCCTGTCTTTCTGTCCTAAGGGTCTATCTTTCTCTTCTGGGGTCTTGTCTTTTTGTTTTGAATCTCTGTGCTCTTGTTCTCTACCCTCTGGTTCCGTGGCCTGGGTCTGTGGCAGGGCTGTGCCCTTTTGTTCTGAGGGCTTGTCCTTCTCTGCTTGGACCTGGTCCTTCTGTTCTAAGTCTTTGTCTTGGGGTTCTGGAGCCTTGGCCAGCCCTATGGCTGCATCCTTTTGGTCCGAGTCTCTGCCCTTCTGTTCTGCCATCTTACCCAGCTGTCGTCCCCCAGGCTCGTCCTTCTTATCCAGAGCCTTGTCTGTCTGAAGCATGACCGAGTCCTGCTCGACACCGGCAACCTTCTCCTGCAGAACTCTGTCCCTCTCTTGTAGGATTTCACCCTTTAGCTTGAGTTCCTCTTCCTTCTGCTCAGCAGTTCTGTCTTTCAACCCTGAAGCTTTACCTTCCCACTCCATGGCAAGGTCCTCCATGGCGGGGCTTGACAAAGACCCGGGACTCTTGGTGAGGGAGCTGTCAGATGTCCTAAGGGCATCTGTCAGATGTTCATCAGTGCCTGGGACCTCCCCTGGTGAGTGTTTCCTGTCGCCTGACAGTGCCGAGTGAGAGGAAGGACTTCCAGGTAATTTCCCAACAGGGCTCTCATCTGTGACATCTGCCTCTCCAGCAGTCTCATCTCTGAGAAGAGACACTGTGGCTACGTGGGACTCTGGAATTGACACAGGAGCTAGGTGGCAAGAGGTGTCTTCAGCCTTCATCAGAGGCCCCTTTTCTTCCTTTCCTAGGCTTAGTTCTCCAAACTGGAGGGTGCCAAGGCTTTCTGGAGAGAGCTGCTTAGACGAGATATCCAGAGAAGTCTCCTTGCTAGGACTCTCTTCTGAGAAAGACAGTGACTGAGTGTCCTCTGGAGACACCATTGGCCAAAGGTCTTTGTGCAGAGGCTGCTCTTTCAGGCTGCAGGGAGACTTGGGAGTGGCATCTTGTTTGGCAGTGTCTGGGGAGACCACACTGAGGACAGACAGGGACTCTGCATCTTCAGGGGAAAGGCTTTGATTGGTAGACCAAAGTGCCTCATCTCCCTGAGGCTCACGGTGTTCTTTAAGCGATGTGCTCACCTCTCTAGGAAGGGCTTCTGCTCCTGGTGTTGAACCTGCCTCTCTAGTCTGAAACACTATTGCTTTGTCTTGTTCTGGCAACAGCGGAATGGTGCAGCCAGTCTGACCCCCGACAAGGCTGACAGGGGCATCCTGGGCTTGAGGGCTCCTGGGAAGAGATACTCTCCCCTCTTCCAGTATGCCCTCTTCAGGCCCTGGCTTGACCGACGGCTCTTCAGCATCCTCCTTGCCCACACCTGGAGCATGCTTTGTGTCTCCCCAGGAGTCTTCTTGGAAGTCTTGAGGCTCAGACTTCTCTTCCACTGGAGACTGATGAAAAGGTGTGTGGGCAGCGCTGGGTGGGCCAGACGGCGGAGGAGACGCCATCTTCACTGTGCTATCGTCTGGGCTGAGGCACCTTTCCTCCACTTCTCCGAGGGCTGGTTCCCCAGGATGGAGGGCATGTCCAGGGGCGCCGAACACGGCAGCATACTGACTGGAAAGTTTCTCGGATGTTGTTGCATTTGACTTCTCTTCCTTTTCCACAGCTTTCTCCCCAGGCAAGCCTCTCCCCACCGCCTCTCCTTTCTTCTCCGACTCCCCAGTCACAGAGAGGTCCTCGCAGGGTGGGGACTTGAAGCCCTTATCCTCTTCTAGTGAAGAGGTGGGGGAGATGGTACCAGCTGACGGCACGTAGTCCAAGCCCTGAGTGGCTTCAGTGCGGGAGGAGGGGATACTTGTGACTGTGTCAAGCAACAGAGAGCTCTTGCCGGTCTCCTCTGTCTGGGGAGCTGTGAGTGAAGCCACAGATTGGTCCTCAGCCACCGACGTGGCAAAGGAAGAGAGTTTGTCACACTCGGTGATTGATGTAGCTGAAGATACATGTTCCTCTTCGGCCAAAGGGGCAGCCACCATGTTGGGAGGGTAGGTGAGTTCAGGTTCAGGTGCCCCATAAGTTTTGCTCGGGGTGGCGGGAACAACGCTATCTGCGGCCTGGCTGGCTTCAAAGGGGCCAGGACCTTCAGGCCCAGAGAGGTCATAGGTACTTGTAGGAAATCTGGGTTGGGCTGAGCGTTCCTCTGGCTCATCATGGATCTCCTCATCTGAGATAGTCTGTTCTGTCTCTGAGTAGCCAGGAATTGTCTCGTCCTGAATGTAAGAGACGTGCTCAGTGGCTCCTGCAGGTGTGGCCAAGCTGCTTAGGAATGATGAGGTCTCCTTCTCAGGTGCCTTGCCCTGAAATCCCAGTTCCCGGCCCCCAAGAGTCTCTCTGCTCTTTGGGATTACCTTTAAAGCTTCCTGCATATGTTTTTGATAAAAACTCTCAGCTTTCGTCTCTTCCTCATCCTCATCTGAAGGGTGGCCCTCCTCCATTTCTTCTAACTCGGCCTTTTCTATCACGTCCTCCTTCAGCTCAGGCTCACTCTCCTCCCTGGCCTCAGCGCTCTCCGGGACCTTCTCAGATCCCCTCTGCTGCTTTTCCTCCCAGGTCTTTTTCTCTGTCTCAGCCCCTGCGTCTGGGCCCCTGTTCTTGGTCCCTTTGTCCTCAAGAAAGTCTGGGACAACCTCCTTCTCCTTTACCGCGTGCTCTTCTTGATCCCGCCCTGGGACAGAAGGATGTCTTTCCGGGATGGCTGGGCTGGGGTGTCCCTGCTCAGCAGCACCTACCTGAAGTGGTTTCTCGCCTATTCCTGCGTCCCTTTGTTCAGCCAGTAAACCTCTCTCCTCACACTTCAACTCCTCAAAGTCCTGTGTGAGGTCCTCTGGTGAGGACAAGGCCAGCTCTCTGGGCCCACTGACAGTTGGGAGTGCTGCGGGCCCCCTCTGGGCTGGGGGTGTCCGGGGCTCAGAGGACAGCTCTTTCTCCCCCCGGACAGCCCGGCCTTTGTCCGTCTTGACTCTTCCAGGGGCCTTGGCTTTATAGAGGGTCTTGCGGACCTCAGGGGTGAAAGGCTTCAGGTCTGGTTTGGAGAATTTCTTGATTTCCGGTTTGGTATCTTTCCTCTTGTCGTCCTTCTTGGCATCCTTTTTCTCTTCCTTCCTCCCTTCCTCCTTCTTGAGCTCCTTCCTTTCCTTCTTGATCTCCTTCTTCTCCTTGTCCTTTTTCTCCTCCAGCTTTGATATCTTTTCTCTTAGGTGCTTCTTCCCCACTTTGTCTTTGATCAGCTTCCGCTTCTCGGCCTTCAGGGCTTCGCTCGACTCTGTCCTCACCCTCTCCGGCTTGGAGGGCTTTTCTGGGGGCTTCTCCGACGCGTCTTTTGCTTTCTTTTCTGTCTTAGCTAACTCCTTGGCCAGCTCTGAGCGGGCCTCCTTGGCTCCCTCTTCTAGCACTTCCTCGCGTTTGGCCAGCTTGCTCACTGCTGTCTTGGGAGCAGCTTTGAGGCTCTCCTTGCTGTCAGCCCGATGTTTGATTTTGCTGGGTTTCAAGTTGGCAGGCACAGCCCCAGCAGCCAGGTCCTTCTGTGTGGCCACGGGATAGCGCAGGAAGTCCAGGTGCCGAAGCTTTTCCAAGCCCTCCAAGATCTTGTTCTGGGGAGCATTTCCTGGGAAAAGCACACGGACAATCTTCTCAGTAGGGTTGGCTGGGAGCCAGACCACCAGAGCGGTGATGGAGGTCAGGTAGGGGACAGAGATCTCTGCCTCCTTCCCATTGGCCAGCACAATACCTGTCTTGGCTTTACTATTACCCGCCCACTTCTGCATGAGGAACTGCATCTCCTTACTGTCCTTGACAGGGTTGAGGACGTACATGTCCAGCCGGCCCACACCCATCTTGTGGAAGAGGGTCAGCGGCTCAATGGTATTGCTGACTACACGATACAGAGGCTCAGCGTGGATGCCTAGACGGTTTAGGTGCTGGAGAGTGAGACAGGCCTCCTCAATGCTGCGCTTGGCCTTCCGGGAGGCATCGGGCAGCCGAAGCTTATCAGGCACATTGAAGAACACCACTCCAAGCTCGGGTGAGATGAGGTTCTTCACCCAGTCGCTATAGCTGCTGGAGCCCTGGGACTGTTCCTCCTCCAGCTCCGCCACTTTGCGCTGCAGGAGTCCATTGATGCCTGGCAGATTGTCAGCCCCAATGTGTGTGAGCAGCACGGAGTCGATGCGGTCCAGGTGCCGCACCAGCTTCCAGAAGCAGGACTTGCGATCAGAACCGCCGTCCACCAGGATGTTAAAACCGTTGACAGCAAAGAGGGCAGAGTCTCCACGGCCACCAGGAAAGATGTAACAGCAAGGCTTGGAGAGCTTGAGGAAGCCTCCTGAGGTGGGGGGCTCAAGCAGGTCAAAGGGGGACGGCACATCCACAGTCTCAGAGACATACTCGGAGAACTCAGCCACACCATCCATGGTGGGTAACACAGGCTCAGGATTTAGCTGGAGGTGCAAGGTCTCCTGGGAACTGGACAGACCCAGGTGGCTCCAGTCACCCTCCCCTAAGCAGGAAACAGTGAGGAAAGCCTGGATCCCAGGGTCTCTATTGCTGAGCAATTGGGCAATCTAGAGGAATGGAGACAGAAGCCGATCAGGTCATCGGGGTTGTCTTAGTCTGATCCAGATTCAGCCCCCTAATCTTTGCCTGATTCTGAGGTAAATGCCTACCTCCCTGACAAGAATTCCTGTCAGGGTTCCTGATGGTCAAATAATACAAGACTTCCCTTCCTTGTCTTTCTCACCACAATTTAAATCCTGCCCCTTGTCCCCTTCTCTGATGCTCAGTATGGAAGCATCAGGACTTACCTCAGGACTGTGAAGGACCCGGGCAAAGTTTTGGTAGGAGTAGGTACCACTCTGTAGGATAAGGTCTCCCTCAGGCTCTAGAGTTTGCCCACTCAAGATTAGGAGTTTGTGAGCTGATGGATTACTAAGAAGATGGTGAACCTGAAATGGGCAGACAAACTGGTCACAGATTTGGGAGACCCAGGGGAAGGCACTGAAAACCCCGGTCCCCACTTCAGTAATATATGGACATGTTTCTTACTGGGATGCCCTGGAGTGGGGCTGAGGATTATGTCAGCCGGGATAGCAGACGAGATTGTAGTGGCCTCGAAAAGAGCAGGTTGTAGCAAGGCATCGGCCCTGGCCTTACCTCCGAGCTGATGCTGTCTGCACTGGGGTTGACTAGGATGATGGTCTCTAGGATCTCACTCTGGTGGCAGAGGGTCCTCTGGCCTGAGGGAGAGACGTAGGCATTTGTATTGAAATTAGTAGGCATTAACTTAAAATGGGAAGTACTGTAAGGGGCAGGTCAGGAAAAAACAAACGATCAGAAAATGGAGTATAGAGGAAACTGAGTCCTGGTTAGACTTAAACCCAGCCATCCAGGATACCACTAAGTCAGGTCCCGGAACTGCCTCCTCTAGCCCCTCCTTTCAGGATTTCTTCCTCCCCTCCCCCACACTAACTGACTTCTCTCTATCCTCCATGTGCCACACCCTCTGCTGCCCAGGCCCTGCCCCTTTGCCCCAGACTGCCCTGTTGACAAGAAGCTTTTGTCCCCTCTGGGGCACTAAGTTCCTGGTGCTGCCTAGGGAATGGGGGGGAGGGGCAGGGAAGTTCAGCTGGAGGGAGGGCTCCTGGGATGACAGTCTTGTACGGAGCTTTCTCTACCTTTGCCCTTGGCCAGTAGAGGACACGGCAGCTTCCATCTCTACAGATTTCCCCATCCTTTCCACACCCAGGGACCCTCCAAGGACAGAAGTCCTGTTCCAGAAGATTTGGGAGACATGTGTCCACTTGGTTCTTGGAGCTTTATAATTCAAGGACAGAGAGTTCTAACTTGCAATTCTGTTTTCTGACCCTGGCAAACCTTCAGTCAGACCCATGCATACCATTCCAAAGTGTTTCACACTCCCTCTCCTATCTCACCTTCACGTTCCCAGGCTGCAGAGCCGCCTAGCACACTGCCCCACTTATCCCTAGTGAACATTTCTTGTCTCATCCTATAGCTATTGGAAGTAAGTGGTTGGGTTGATTCAAAAACAAGAAACAGGGCCAGTGGTGCTTTCTGCCAAGCCTGACACCTGAGTTTGATCCCAAGGACTGAGGTGGGGAGAGAACCAACTCCTGCAAGCTGTCCTTTGATCTACCTATACATGCATGCATGCACACACACCCCAAAAAATAAAAACAACAGCAAGCTGGGCATGGTGGTGTACACCTTTAATCCTTTAATCGGAAGGCAAAGGTGGGTGGATTTCTGTGAATTTTAGGCCAGCTAAGTTCCAGGACATCAAGAGCTACACAGAGAATTCTGTTCCAAAACACCAAACCAACAAAAACACCACCACCACCAACAACAACAACAACAACAAAGAAGTTGCGAGTCGATGTTCAGGATGAGGAACGATGAAGTCCCCAGATCTTTCCCTGTACTGTTCCTTCAGCCTCATACAAAACACCAAGCAGTGAAAGTAAAGGAAGTTCTAGGTGAGACAGATTACAGAAGGATGCAACCTTGCAGGCTCACTGGCTGGCCCTCCTCCACTTCATCCCACTGGCAGCCACCGCTGGAGGATACTGGGGAGGGGATCATAGTCTGTTCCCTGAGCCCTCTGTGACTCCAACTCCCTTTTCTGTCCAGGTTGGGACGAGGGGGACTGAGGCCAAGGCTTTTGTTAGGAGGAAGAGCCTGGTGCCAAGGATCAGGCAGACATAGGCAGCAGAGGACTGCAGTGTGTTGGAGACTCAAAGCCTGTACCAGCATGTTAGGCCCAAGAGGAGTTCAAGGGTCCTCTTCTATGAACTTGGGAATCGAAGAATACATTAAGGTCACTTTGAGGATGAGCACCACCTCAGAGGCAGGCAGGGGCGGGACTTAAGTGGCTAGGGATGTCAACATCATTGGCCAGTCTTAAGTAGTTCAGATTTAGGAAAGCTAGGACTCCCCCAAAACAAACAAGGTCACACTTTCAATTCAGGTGGAACAGAAAGAGATTTCCTCTCCAGCTATGCTCTCCACTCCAGCAGCTTCATGGTCCCCAGTGTATCCTCACAAGACCTCTGATCCCACTTCCTGTCCTGACACAAGCCCCCAGCTTTAGCCCTGGGAGCAAGTCCATTATGTCCCAAATCCATCCTCGGGCCGAGGGGACAGCCTTGTTTCTCTTTTCTGCTCCCCAGCTCTTCCGTTGAAGGGAATGGCCTTGTTTTTCCTTTATCTTTGTAGAGGACTATCTTAAGAGGCTGGGGCACTTCCCGTGACCACTGCTAGGGTTGGGGGTGGGCTTCGGGTATGAAGCTGAGTGGGCAGGAGGGCAGGTGTCTCCGCAGTGAGGCAGAAGGGGGTTGGTTGCTCAGGCAGCTGCAGTTTGCCGCAGTGTGTGAGTGTGTGTGAGTGTGCGCGCTGAGCTCAGCCTCCAGCTCCGCCCCCACCCCCACCCCCGCATGACAAGTCATTTTCTTGGCTGCCTCTGCATGGGGGGTGGGGGTGGGGATGGGGTGCATACAGAGAGGGAGAAGAAACTGGCTTCTCTATTGAAGAGCCCCCATCTTGGGAAGGAAAGCACAGATGAGGTGAGGGTGGGGCCCAGGCGGGGAACCCATGGGGTTGACAGGACCCGGAATGCAGGGCAGCTGCAGAAGAACCAGTGCCCTCGAGGCTGAGCTGCCTCAGAGAGGCCACAAAGGGGGCTTAAAGCCCCAAGCTCAAACTGACCACAGGGAATAGGGTGAAGGGAGCCAAAAACAAACCAGTTAGCTTGTGAGCAGGCACATGCCACGTCTTAGTGACCCATTCCTTCCTTCTCTTCCAGAGTGTTACCCACCTTCCCTTACTTGGCAAAAACTCACCTACTTGCCCTACTCATCCCAGAATAGGAGCAGCTGACCAGTGTAGTAGCTGATAACCCAAGGACCCTCCCAGAAGATACATTCCATAACATCCCCCTTCCTCTCAGAGTCGTCTGTTTCTCCTCAAAGACATAACCCCCAAATTCTTTCTATGCCCTGGCTGCCAAGCAAAGCCTGTGGCACCACCCTCTGTTGCTGCCTCTCAGCTGATGGTCCCCACCCCCACCTAGTACAGAGGTGGACCGTCCCAGTCTCTGTGGTTCCACTGGCTCTGGATCCAGGCTGAACCCCAGTCAGTAATGTTCACCTCCTCTCTCCATCTCAGGCAGCCTTCCCACCAGGCTAGCCTAGGTCCAGATGCACCAGATTTACAAGGTATCAGCTGCTCCCCATCCCCAGTCCCTAGCACAGCACCCCCATCCCTCTGCCATGCCCTGTCTTCTGTTAGGCTCTTACCCAGGGATGTAGGAGGCAGCCCCTCATGGAGGCATGGGCTCGGCTCCGGCCTTAGCCGGGTGGCTTCAGGGAAGAGTCTGCGGCACTAGGGGTGGGAGTGAGGGGGGGCTGCTTGCCGGGGAGGGCGGTGCCAGGGCGGGGAAGAGGGGCTGGTCTGTGACGAGGTACTGGAGACTTAACTGTTTCTTGGCCTGCACAGTGTCAGCATCCTGGTGTTTCTGCTTGGCTACGGGGAAGGGGAGGAATCTAAGGGGTTGTTTAGCAGTTCAAAGGGCCAGATCCATCTCTCCGGCAGCTCTGGGTACCTCCTCCCCAAATCCTGTTTAGTTAATAAATACCCTCTCAGCATCAACCAAAGGACCAAAGCCTCATGCACTGAGGCACAGAGCCGGCTATAGGAGAGAAGGGCCCTCCCCCTTCCTCTTAGAAACCATCTGCTGCCTCTCCCCTCAGACGGACCCAGAAAGTGACCTTCAGTCACTGCAAGAACAGGAGACAGAGGCTGGGGGGCCGTGAGTGGAAGGGAGCGGTGTGGCGGGGGTGAGTGATGTGGTAAGCTGGTCCCTGTCCTGACCACATCAATAAAAAACTGGGGAGGACAAAAATGCATCTCATTTTTGATCAGAGGATAGTGTGAAATTCTGGAGCAGACATAGTCCCCAATCCACTGGGGTGGGGCACAGGGACCCTGGGAGCTGCATGCAGGCCCGTGCTAATGCAGCCTGGCTGCAAGCGCCCACACAAGCTTCTGTGTCCTGGCTGTCAGGAGGCAGTCTCTGAAGGGTAAGGGAGGCTTCTGCCTTTCAGGGAAGGACTTAGGATCATCGCCCGGAGCCCTGGCTCAGGCAAAGCTTTCTTGCTATAGACCATTCTAATATAAACTACTGTTTCAGTTAGAAATGATCTGTAGGGTGTTTGGGTCTGGACTTCTCCTTGTTGCTTTGCTGTGTCTGTCTGTCTGTCTTGATCTTGAACCTTCTTATGTTGACCTTGTGCCCTTATCTCAGCCTCTGCCTCGGACTCAGCTAAGTGCTCCAGGATTCAAAGGAAAGATCTGGAGAGCTGGAGGCAACACTCATTTGGCCCTGTGATGTTCCTGCTCTTACATCCCCGGCCTTTCCTCATTACCCCTCCCTGGGTGTGGTCATCTTCTTCCACTCACTCACTGGCCAGCCCCAGCCCCACCCTTGCTCCGGGCTGCCAAGGACTGCTTTTGAAGGTCAGAGAAGCCAAAATAGTCTCTGCTCTCAGCAACCCCCAACCCCCTTAAACTAGAGCCAGAGGAGAAGAGTAGCTGAGTCACCAGTACTGGGGGGAGGGGGAAGAAACGGGGGGGGGGGGGGACAGAAGGAGAAGAACCCTTGCTCAGATCCAGGATGCAAAGCAGCAACATGGCCATATCCCCATTTGGATAGGAGAGGCCATCTGTACAGACACACACTGTGTAAACCAGGCTCAGTCCTGAGGTCCTGGAGTAGTACCATCCCCTTCTGTAACTTCGTCACTCTCATTTCATCCTGCCTCCAACCTCCTGTCTCCTCTCTGCTTTTTAGGGCTCTCTCTGTGTTGGGGGACATTTTAGTAGACATTGGGCTTGAGAACAAATTTCCCAACTGAAAGCAGAATCCACCCTTGCTCTAAGCCCCACACACCCCTGCACCTTGTACATGGTCACAGTTGGTTCTCTTTCTCGACCCATCTCTATGCAGCCGACCCATCTCTATGCAGCCAGGCGCTAGTGAGTGACCCCTTGACCCTTCATTCACCTCTCCTGCAGAGAAATGTTGTGAAAGGCTTGAGCAGCCCCGGATCACACCTAATGCCACTTTCTGAACCACACCGCTAAACAAGTCAGTTAGTCTCAGAGTTTGCTTTCTGGACTGCAATGGGTATATTAGCACCATCCTTCCGCCACACTGTGAGGACTGACTTCATCTGAAGGAGTTCTCTTCCTCCCTCGAATCCTAACCTTGCAATTCACAGACATGACTGGATATTTCTCTTTGTGGAAGATTTCAAAATGAGCACCCTAAACCAGAATCCCAGACCAGACTAGTATTGGGGTAAACTCAGTAAACTGGGGTAAGTCTCAGGCAAACCCCAAACTGGAGATGCTTACAGAATGAGGCTTGACTTCTACTCTTCTCTCTCTGCCTTCCCACCACTTCAGATAACTGTGTCAACCTCTAAATCAGGGTCCTCTGAGCCCATGAATGGAAAGAATCAGGCAGAAAGTGTTCTCAGCCTTCCCCTCTCCACCCCTCGCACCTCTTTCCAGCTCCAGATCTGGGGTCTCAGGTAGCCCAGACTGGTCATAGACTTGCTATGTAGTCAAGGATGATCCTCTGCCTCTACCTCCCCAGTGTTAGGATTATAGGATTGTACCACCACACCAGGCTAGCCTATGCTTCTTCAAGTCTTAGAATATCAATCCCCCCATTTTTCCCCCAAGACAGGGTTTCTCTGTGTAGTTTTGGTGCCTGTCCTGGATCTTGCTCTGTAGACCAGGCTGGCCTCGAACTCACAGAGATCTGCCTGGCTCTGTCTCCCTAGTGCTGGGATTAAAGGCATGTGCCACCACCACCCAGCCAATTCTCCCTTTCTTATAGGAGTTCAACAGTAGACATATTAACACTCAGCAGAGATGTGTCAGTGTGTTGGCCCACCATTCCCTACCCCATTCCCTGTGGGTCTGGGGCCTTCTGTATGTTAGATGGGCACTCTACTGCTGAGCTGCATGTTAGATGGGCACTCTACTGCTGAGCTGCATGTTAGGTGGGCACTCTACTGCTGAGCTGCATGTTAGGTGGGCACTCTACTGCTGAGCTGCACCCCAGGCCTTAAGCTAAGTTTTCAATATCCTAGGTTTTCCTAAGTGTTAAAAATGCTTAGAAGCTTAAGAGATTTTTAGGGGAAGGATTAGAAGCTATAAAGGAAGGCCCCCAAATCTCTGCTGAAGAGCACATGGTATGAGAACTCCCTTTAAAGCTCTTTACCAGACTTGACCTCTAGAAGGAGCTGGGCCACGGACTATCAGGGTTTCTTTTTTTCTGTATGTGTGTGGGGGTGGAACTGTAAAAAAAGAGAGGGCGGGCCCTAATGGTAAGGGCACTCATCCCGTCACTTAAGAGATATTTTGTTCCTTCATTATTTGGGCCTAGAGTGTGAAGAAATGGCGGCCCCCTAAGGAGCGGGCCAAAAAGGTCAAGCCATGAGGCATTCATTTAGTGTGGTGTCTCCTTGAGCTCCCCCCAGCTCCTGGGTACATTAGCCTAGGCAATCAGAGGAGGTGAAGGAGGAGGCTATATCTGCAGCTGCTTTGGGCAGGCAGTGTGCAGGGACAGCTGAAAGAGGAGCCAGCAGGGGAGGGGCTATGGCTGCCTTAAGCTCTGCGGGTTGTTATTATTTTTTTCTTTTTCTCCCCCCCCTCCCAGGGAATTCTCCACTGTTCTCCAGGGACAGAGGCCACCATGAAAATGTCTAAACCTAAAACAAAATGTATGCTAAAAGTCAGCCTTACTTTTGGGTGATGGCCCCAAGCCTCCTGAGGACATCATAGCAAAATTCTGAAGAGTTCAGTAGGCGTCTCTATACCGACGCTTGTTTCCAAGAAGTGCCCAAGAACGCATCTCCCTGCAAACCACTTCCCAGGCATTCCCTTTGTCTTAGTCTGAAGAATAGCTAAGGATTCTGTCTTAAGTTCCAGTCATTTTTTACATTACTCAAAGTCTTTGTGGCCAAAAGGACAGGACAAGGCTAGAGCATTTGGTGTGAATTCCTACTAGGAAACAACCCCAAACGTCAGTAATGAGTTTAATCCCCTGCCATCCCTTTATTCAGTCTTGCTTCCAGGAGCTTTGAGTGGTGATAGTGTCTTTGGTCCCTGGGAATAGTGGAGGATGTCATGACATGGGTAATTCTCAACAGAAGGGACTCTCACAAGAGTGAGTGGCTAGTTTGAGAGGAAGCCAGTCCATCAGGAAGATTCCAGCCTTACACTTTTTTTTTAAAGTTGCTGCACATATTCTGAGTATAGTGGAGCTTTACTCATGTTAGCCTGGTTTTCTCCAACTTTTCAGCAGCTCATGAAAAATTATCAATGAGGAAATGACCAAAGATCTGCCAGACTGGAGGAGCAGAAAGAGGTGACTTTCTACTGTACTAGACTGTTGAGAATTATTGACATATGAATTCTGTTATTTGATGGCAATGACTATGAGTCTAATGGAATTCACATTCTATAAAACTCCACAGAAGCAGGTCTGGTGATGCATGTCTACAGTCCTAGCACTCAGGAGGTGGAGACAGGAGGATAACGGGTTTGATAGCATCCTAGACTATATATCAAGTCAAGGTCACCTTGGACTACAAAGTGAGACCCTGTTTTTTAAAAAAGAAAGTATCATGGATTGGTGTGTCAACATTTACAATAATCGAACCAGATGTCCAACACCTTTATCAAGGGTGTAGGACGTCCTGTCCTCGGTAGGCATCTGTCATAGAATGCTAATTCCTAAAATCTTATCTCACACTTCTAGACTATTTCTCCCACTCAGCAGAAATGATCCCAGAACCAAGCCTCAAGAAATCCAAAGACTTTGTCCCAGCCTTGATCTGACGGTGCTGATCTGCTCAGCCTTTGAGAGCAGCATTCTGCTCTGCTCTGCAGAGCTGCTGGCTAAGTGAAGAGGAAACAGAAATGCTTCCTGAAGGGTGGGCAGTGAGAAACAAGGGTCTGGGATGTTGAGTGAGGCACTCTGGAGTGTGTATAACGGGGAACGGGAGGCTGGGGGAAGTGGAAAGAGAAACACCAAAGAAAAGCCTGGGGTTTTGCCTGAAAGTGATTTGAGCATTTCCTAGCAGCTCTGTCACCTGCTGTGTACAAACAATGCTCTTCTTGGAAAAATTATGTTCTGTCATCATGTCGTGTGTTTGAAGAGTGTACTGGGAATGTCTGGATAGCTGTGGAGCCATTAAAAAACAAAAACAAAAACAAAAACAAAAAAACCAAAAAAAACCTCCCTTCTCCCCTGCCCAAACTCCCACAAGGCCAGTTCTGCCCTGGATACTGGACCTCTCCTCTTCCAGCCCACACCCAAAGGACTGAGACCAATGACCCTAGTCCTAACCTTTGACCTCTGAGGAGAAGTGAGCTAGATGCCGGGTAATGAAGAGTCTCAACTGTTGGTTCAAGTCAAAGGATGATAAGTCAATGTTCCAGGAGAGGATCCCTGTGAAAGAAAAAAGAGAGAGGGTTCAAGGCAAAGTCATCTGGTCGGGCTGCAGAGAGCTCTGTCAAGCTCCTGGAAGAGGAGAGGCGAGGAAGGTAGCACCTCCAAGGAGGGCAGCTAGTACCTCTAGGTAACTCGCAACTGCTTTTTCCCCTTTGTGGAAGCCGGAGGGCAAAGAGCAGAGTTTAGACCGAATTTGGTAATAAATGAGCTTGCAGTTTTTGTTTTATTTTGCAAGGTTATCCAGTTGTGGTAGAAGCGACACCCAAGGGTCTATTCCCATACACTGTTGGTTTTCATAATGATTCCTCTAGCTAAATTAGATTCTAGATTCTCTTTCTATGCCCCCCTCCCTTACCTCCACCCCTCCGAGGAGGCTCGCTTCCACCCGCAGGTGGCTCCGCAGCACTGCGCCACAGGCACAGCTGAGGGAGGTGAGCTGAGGAGCCACGAAGGTCACTCTCTCAACTTGGCTGCCAGCATTCAGAGGTTTGTGATGTGTACCCTGCGTTCTGAAAGCTCCCCTAAAGAAGAAACTGCAAGGTAGGGACATGGGCTTTTCAGGGTCTGGCGAGGACTTTCCGATGTCTGGTCGAGACACTGCGGGAAAGGGGTGTGACCAGAGGGACTCCAGGGTCTGCCCGGAGCTCCTCCTGCTCCGGGAGACTGCGGAACGGCACGGGGGTTTTCGGGAAGAATGGGCAAGCGAGATGTTGGCAGCTCGAGAGGACACAGATGCATGGAAGACATGCAGGTGACAGGGGCACAGGTCTCGAGAAGTGCACATAGAAATGGAGCTACAGAAGTGTGCACTGGGAGATGAATGCAGATGGCGGAAAGGCACGGATGGAGTGCTGCGGGACAGCCAGGACAGCGGCTCACCTTGTTCAAGGTGGGCCCGCACGGCCCTCAGCTGACTTTCTGTTCCGATATCGCCGATCACGATGAGCAAGGAGTATTTCCGCAGATCCCAGCGCGCAGCGGCCGCCGCGGCACCGGCCTCGCACAGAGGCTCCGCGGGGTTCTGAGCCGGCGGTGCGCGGGGACTCGGGAGCCCCAGCTCCGGAGTTGTCTCCATGGCAACGCTGCCAGGCCGCGCAGTCCGGGCCTCGGTCGCCATGGAAACTCCCGCGGAGTGCTAGGCTAGCTGCGTCCGCGGCGGGGAGAGTGCGCGCGGTTCTTAAAGGCCGGAGGCAGGAGCAGCTCATTGGCCATGGCCTGTCTGGGGGCGGAGCCAAAGCGCCGCATGGGCGGGGCCGGGATGCAGTAGCTGTGGCTCTGCGCACCGCTCCGTGATGGAGTGGCAGCTGCAGTCATCCACCAGCAGTTTTACAGACCCAAGTTTTCCCCTCCGACTTGAGCTAGGGTAGGGGCTCTGCAGGACCCAGCAGAGGGCGGAGTCCACGGCCTCCGCGCCGGAACAGCATCTAGTTAAAATGGGTCTGTGATGAGCACTGTGTGGCAGTTCTGCAGCCTAGCCCGAACCGTGGGGAGCCATCTTGCCCCTGGCTCGGAGTTTCTGTAGTGGTCTCTAGCTGGGTGTTATCGTTGTCTGGATTTTTTTTTTTCTTTTCCGTTTTTTTTCTCTCCCCCCCGCCTTTGTTACCTGCTAGAGTCCAGGTCCCTAACCTGGGTTTCCCTGTCCTTGCCCCGAGCTCTGGGCGTGGTCAGGCGGGTTGCGGCATTATTGAAGGGGACAGGATGACCTTCCTGCCCCGAGTCCCTAGTGAGTTGTTATTCCAAGGATAGTGGTTGGCTAGTCTCCATCTCTGCTGAGTGCAGTGAGCTCAGACAGCAGCGCAGAGGTTTTGCGTAAAACCCAGGAAAGAACTTCCCAACTACTAGTGATGTGACACAGTGGATAACCTTAGGAGGGGGGGGCAGTTACTGTACAGAACTGAATTAATGTTCTCTCTCTTTCCCTCTCCCTCTCTCCCTCTCTCACTCCCCTCTCCTTGCCACCACCCCGATTTCTCAAAGTGTCTCCACTACTACAACATCTCTTATCCTGATTATTTCTGTTGTATGTATCAGACAGAAGACCTGTCTCTAGGCTCCAGCAATACTTGCTTTTTCTTCCATTTACCTTGCACTTTGGAGATGGCATAAGAAAAGAGGGGTTGGGGAGATGGTTCCGTTGGCAGAGTATTACCCTTGCGAGCAAGAGGACTGAGTTCAGATTCTCAGAACCCTAAAGAGCCAGGCACAGTGGTGTGCACTTGTAATCCCAGAGATGGTGAGGTGGGAGGGAGAGACTGGTGGGTCCCTGGAAGCTTGCTGGACAGCTAGCCTAGCCTACCTGGTGAAGTTCCAGGTCAATGGGAGACCCTGCTATATTAAACAAAGGAGTAGAGGGTGTCTGAGGAACAACACTCCAAGTTGTCCTAACACACTCACATGCGCACACATGAAATCCCACTCCCCACAAAGATAGAAAAGAGTAACGATAATGCCTGATGGAACAAAGGCTGCCACTGAGCCATGCTCTGATTGTTAAGTACCTCACAGAAAATCCCAGCCTTATCATGAAACATATTATAGCTAACCAGCCAGTCCATACTGTACATATTTTAGACATGGCTGTGAAAATCCTTTTTGTAGCAGTGACAGGAACAGTACTGTCAGGATATCAGGTGGTAGGGTGCCTCTTCACACAGGCCGCCAGTTGTAGATCTGAATCTGGAAAAGGGCATGGAAAAACGTGCAGTCCTTTTCTACTACAATCATAACGAGGAGCACATGAAGCAGGGAGCCAGAATGGATTGTGGGGAGAGGAAGGGAACAGTTTCCATAGCAACTGTAGAGATGAGGCTTTTAACTAGCAAAGGGTCTCTGTAGAAAGGACAGCGGCAGTTAAGTAGTCTGCTTCCAGTAAGTCTCACAGACATTAGACAATAGATGTAAATGGTACAGGAGGAATCGCACACAGATTAGATGGTAGGGGCAGAAATATAGGACTCTGATTCCAGACCCTGCTAGAATCAAGGCTTAGTAATTATGGCTGGAAATGCAGCCTGTGATGATGTGTTCTGGATAAGTAAGTAGTCAGTGAGTCCCTTTGCCAAAAGCAGACAATGTCATAGAAAGATTGGCTCCAGGTATCTCTTCATCATCCTCTTCTGGGTGATGTTTCCATTACTATCATTATAGCATCAGAAAATGTTTGAAAAGCTGGGTGTAGTGGTGGAGTGTGTCTGTTGATCCCAACACACAGGAAGACAAGGCAGGAGGATTGTTAGAGTCAAGGCCAGACTGGGCTACTTAGTGAGGCCCTGTCTCAAACAAGCAAAACTCCATCAGTTTTTCAAGACAGAGTTTCTCTGTGTAGTTTTGGTGCCTGTCCTGGATCTCGATGTGTAGACCAGGCTGGCCTTAAAATCTCAGAGATCCACTTGGCTCTGCCTCCCGAGTGAGTGCTGGGATTACAGGTGTGTGCCACCACCACCCAGGCAACAAGAATATATTTTAAATGTTAAATTATACATATAACAATTGCACCAAGTGCTCTGTAAAGAAAGCTGGAGTGTTTTTGCATGTATGCTCCAGATTTTTTTCTTTTTGAAATGGTCTTCCTATATAGCCCTGGCTTGAATGAACCCACTCTGTAGACCAGGCTGGCCTCAGACTCAGAGATTTACCTGTCTCTGCCTCCTGAGTGCTAGGATTAAAGGTGTGCTCCAAGATGTCTGGGCAGGGTTTTTTTTTTTTTTTTTTTTTTTTTTTTTTTTTTGTGTGTGTGTGTGTGTGTGTGTGTGTGTGTGTGTATGTGTATGAGCACATGAGTTTCGGTAGCCATAGAGACCCCCCCCCCAAAAAAAAAAAAACTAAAAAAAGTGGTATTATAGGTAGTTGTGAGCTGCCCAGTGTGGATGCTGGGAACAAACTCTGGTCCTCTGCAAGAGCAACAATCATTCTTAACCACTGATTCATCTCTCCAGCCCCTATACCCCAGAATTAATTACTTTATTTATTTATTTGGTTTTTTTGTTTTTTTGTTTGTTTGTTTTTTTTTTTTTTCAAGACAGGTTTTCTCTGTGTAATAGCTCTGGCTGTCCTAGAACTCACTTTGTAGACCAGGCTGACCTCGAACTCACAGAGATCCCCTGTCTCTGCCTCCTGAATGCTGGGATTAAAGGCATGTGCTGCCTACCACCCAGCTGCTCCAGGATTTATAATGACAGAAAATATATATGGGAAAATCTTAGAAAGGTAAATAAAGGTGGCACACACCTGTCATCCCAGCACTTGGGAGTTAGAAACAGGGAGAGCAGGAGTTCAAGACCATCCCTGGTTACACAGCAAATTGAAGGTTACTCTGTGCTGTGTAACAGACTCTGTCTCACAAAACAAAGATGAAGTACGTTTTAAAACAAGAGGTCTACCTGTTTTGTGTCTTAAGTTTAAATTCTGCTTTGGCAGAAGTCACATAGAAAAAGTATGTTAGCTGGGTGGTGGTGGCGCACACCTGTAATCCCAGCACTCGGGAGGCAGAGCCAGGCAGATCTCTGTGAGTTCAAGGCCAGCCTGGGCTACCGAGTGAGTTCCAGGAAAGCCGCAAAGCTACACAGAGAAACCCTGTCTCAAAAAAAAAAAAAAAAAAAAAAAAGAAAAAGAAAAGAAAAGAAAAAGAAAAAGTATGTTACTCAAGGGCCCATCTATTGGTGTATGGTGGTACAGGCCTTTAGTCCTAGCAAAAGCAGGTGCACCTCTGAATTCAAAGCCAGCTTGGACTACATGGTGAGTTCCAGGCCATGCAGGATTACATAGTAACACTCTGTCTTAAATCAAAAACAAAGCAAAGAACAAATCACAGACCCAAAGGATTGTTGGGAACCTGTGCTATTTGCAAATGTAAGGTACATACAGTTGTTCTAGGTGACTGTGTGCCCACTTTAATGTTTCATTTAACTATGGACCCCTTTGCCCATCACAGACGATCTTATAGGACTCCCCCGTGACAGACGTAGGGTACAGCTAATGCCTTTGAATTATGTGTGTCGAAGGGCCATCGACTCATATAAAGCATCTCTGAGGGTCTACCACTGAAAGAGAAGTTCACTAGTGCAAGAGAAGGAGGAGGAGGAACACACTTGCACAGACTTTTCCTTAGGTGCTCAGTGGCCTAGGTGCAAAGCACAAACTGAAGGACCAGGGAGACAGTTCAGTCCATGAAGTCCTTTCTGTGTAAGCACGAGAGTCAGAGTTTAATCTCTACAACCCACATGAAAAGTCCAACATGGTGGTATGTGCTCGTAACCCCAGCACTTAAGGAGGCAGAGACGGAAGGATCCTTGGGTTTTGCAGGCCAACCAGCTTAACTTAATTGACAAGCTCCATGTTTCTGTGAGAGACACTGTCTTAATAAATAAAGTAAAACAAAAACGGTATTCTGGGGGTTGCTGTAGAGATGGGCCAGGGGTCAGGAGACTGAATAATCTTTCCCAGAACCAGGGTTCAATTCTAAACATCTACATAGTGACTCACAACTATATATAACTTCAGGGGACTGATGCCCTTTTCTAGCCTCTGTGGGCACCAGACTTGCACATACTGTATAGACCGACATAGATGCAGACATACACACTAGATAGATAATAAATAAAAGCAAACCAATAAGGTAGACAGGAGTCCTGCCCTGAGTAGTTTATGCCCACTTGACATAAACTAGGGTGGTTTGGAAGGATTTCATTAAGAAGATGCCTTCCTAAGATTTCCCTGTAGGCAAGTCTGTGGTGCATTGTCTTAGTTAGAGATTGATATGGGAGGGCTCAGCCATTGTTGGTGGTGTTGCCCTGGGCACGTGGTCCTGGGCTGTGTAAGAAAGCAGGCTGAGCAAGTCCATAAGCAGCACCCCTCCAAGGCCTCTGCATCAACCTCTGCCTCCAGGTTCCTGCTCTGCCTCAGTTCCTGTGCTGACTTCCCTCGCTGATGGGCTGTGATTTGCAACTGTAAGCTGAAAACAAAACAAAACAAAAACAAAACAAACAAAAAACAAACAAAAAAACAACCCTCTTCTCCCCAAGTTGCTTTTGGTCTTTTTTTTTTTTTTTTTTAAGTGCAATAGTAACCCTAACTAAGAAAGTCCTCAGGAACACACCTGAGGTTAACCTCTGGCTTTCACACATGTGGACATATGCACATTCACCAGCATATACACACATGTTCCACACAGAATAAGTGGTATGAAAGCTAGTATGAAGCTAGTATTACTTTGGGTATGTTTAAACTAATTAGGGAAATCACAGTTAGGCTTCCACCATATACCAATGCATAGTGATGACTTAATTGATAGATAAATCAAGAAGATGGAAGAGGCATCGCGCTAAGGTTTTTCTGAAAATAATCTCATGCTTGATAGTTAAGATAGTGCAGCTGTCCTCATGAGAAAAAGCATAGCTTTATTCTAATTAATTAGACTCACTCTGAATTGTGAGTGTTGGTGGGAAAGGGAAGCGTAAGTCCAAGCTTAAGATCTCCACAAGACTGAATCCAGTTCTGGTAATTTTTTTTTTTTTTTTTTTGAGCTGAGGATCAAACCCAGGGCCTTGCATTTGCTAGGCAAGCGCTCTATCACTGAGCTAAATCCCCAACCCTAGTTCTGGTAATTCTTACATGAGAGATGCCTGCTTCTCTCTGACTTCTCTCCTGCTGAGTGTTGTCGTCATCGATTGTTCTGGGGTCTGAGCTCATGCGGCAGAACTTCAGCCTGCTCTGCTAGGTTGCATGGTCTTATCAACCAAAATATCCAAAGGGAGCTCAGATTCCCAGCCCGTGCTGGGTTTGGTTCTGCCTGGAAAGCATTCTTTATGCAGAGAGAAGAGTGTCGGGTTACAGGATTGCTGCCTTAGAGGCTTATCCTCGGCTCTGGGGAAAAATACCATGATCATAATGCATACCAGCAGTCACAGGGTCACCTTCTAGCATGAACAGATGGCTCGTCTGTAAGGTCCTGGACTCAAACCCTAAAAAGACACGAGTTAATCTCTGACAGATTGGGGTGAGAAGGAACTTGGCTTTTTTTGTTTGGTTTTTGGTTTTTGAGACAGGGTTTCTCTGTGTAGCCCTGGCTGCCCTGGAACTCACTCTGTAGACCAGTCTGGCCTCAAACTCACAGAGATCCGCCTGCCTCTGCCTCCCGAGTGCTGGGATTAAAGGTGTGCACCACCACTGCCCAGCTGGATCATACAATCTTATTTGGGGGGCATCTACATACTGATTTTCATAGTTGCTAGGTAATTTACATTTTCACCAACAGTGTATAAGCCCTTCTAAGCACAAACATGAACACAATGGCCATTCTGACTGGGGTGGGATAACGTGTGTGTGTGTGTGTGTGTGTGTGTGTGTGTGTGTGTGTGTGTGTGTGTGTTCTCACCTTTCATCTTGTTTGAAACAGAGGCTCTTGCTGCTGCTGCTGCTGCACGTGCCAGGCTAGCTAGCCTGTGAGTTTCTAGGGACTCTCCTGTTGCTCTCTTCCATTTTACTCTAGGTGTTGTGGAGTTAAGACACGTTCTACCTGGTCTGGGTTTGTGTGAGTTCTGGGGATCTAAACTCAGGCCCTCATGCTTGAATGGTGAGCAATTTACCCACGTCAACATCTCCACACTCCACTCCAACTTTTGTTTGACAGGGTTTTGCCATGTAGCCCAGGCTAGACTTGAATTCATGAGCCTCTTGCCCCTCTGTCTTTCTAATATTAAATTGCAGGCTTGAGCCAAATTGCCTGGCTCTATCCTCTCCTTTAGTCTGAGAAAAGCTGTTCCTTAGACAGGGCAAGCTTAAGGGCTGTCTTTGTGGTGTTGGAGATGGTGTGTCTGGTCAGCTTAGTTTGGAGGCCATGACTATGTGAGACAAATTTTGTACATACACCACCCTCTCCAGAATATTCATAAAGTATGTTTCTGTTCTTTCAGAGAATGTGTGGGTTGAAAAATATTATTCCCTTTTGGTATCACAAAATCACAAGTACTTTTTCCTTATTAGTTTTTTTTTTTTTTTTTTTTTTAAGATCCTTCATCAAAGCAATTAGTAGCCTTACCACTGTTTGGTAGTTATCTACCTGCAGAATAAGATGCTATCAGCTCAACCAATAACGAACACTTAAAACTTAGATCTTTATTCAAACATATACTAGCTTTTTATAATCTATTTTAGTGATGATCCCTCTTTTTCAAAGTAGAGTGACAAATGAACAATACCATATTGATTTAAATAAAGGATGGGAGTCTTTACAGATTTGAAGTCAGGAAGAGCAGATTCCTGGCCCCCCAGAGGGAGCTTCCAGTGCCTAGCTCCCCTCTGCAGAGTCATGTCTGTGGCTAGCCTGCCCTCACCCTCTCCTTCATCTTTAGCCTGTCACCTTCCCCTCAGCCATCCTCCTCTTCTCTTGCCTGTCCCTTTCTCCTTTGTTCTTAATTCTCATCAAAGGGTTTATGTAGTTGTGTTTACCTTTAGTCTTAATTTGTGGAATAAGGTTCTGTCCCCTTCCACAAAGAACTTAAGAGAGAACCTTTAAACACAGCTTCCGCTTGTTAATCATGCGAATTTGGGCCAGCTGCTTACCTTCTCTGTGCTTTGGCACCCACATCTATAAAGTTACAATCATAAGACCCAGTGAGATGATTCAGTGACTAAGGTGCCTTGTGAGCCTGACAACCTGAATTTGATCCCTGAAATTCATGGTTGAAGGAGAGAACCAATTTCTGACATCTATATGCACAGCATGGCATATATGTGCACGTATGCACACATGCTAATGACAAAAATTTTAAACATTTAAGTTAGTCATTGAAATTATAGTATAGGGACTGGAATGATGGCTCAACCATTAAGACACTTGATATTCTTGCAGAGGACCCGAGTTCAGTTCCCAGGAAATACAATGGATAGCTTATGACTGTCTGAACTCTAGCTTCAGGATCTCCAATGCTCTCCTTTGACCCCATTGTATGAGATCCTGTCTCAAACTTGCATGTACACACACACACACACACACACACACACACACACACACACGCACACACACACACACACACAATCTCTGAGCTGGATGTGGTGGCATACAACTATAATTCTGGAGACTGAGGCTGATGGATCACCAAAAGTTTAAGGCCAGCCAAGGCTACACAATAAATTTCAAACTGGCCAGGCTCTATATCAAGGCCTTTTCTTAAAACAACAACAACAACAACAACAATAATAATAATAGTAATCTTCTACCATTAAAAAAAGTAAGCATCTGGGTGAATGAAGTTAGCATTTGTTGGTGGAGCACATTAGTAGAGAGATGAGTTTAATTTAAACATGTTGCCTTTGGGTGTCAACTGGACATCCACATGAAAATATTAAGTGAGGAGTTATATACTTCAGTTTGGAACATGGGAAAAAGGTATGGGATAAAGATAATAAGTTGGATGTTATTAGCATATAATGGTATGGATGGATGTATAGCAATGAGGCTGGATGAGATCAAGGAGCAATATAAAATGGAATTTAAAACATAGTAACTCCTCAATAACTATTTATTAGAATGGCTTTACTAAAATTCTTTGTTTTCACTTTAAATTTTTTTTGCAATTCTTTAAAAAATATGTCTTTAAGCTGGACATTGGTGGCACATGCCTTTAGTCCCAGCACTTGGGAGGCAGTGAGGTGGATTTCTGTGAGTTCAGAAGTCAGCCTGGTCTATAGAGCATGTTCCAGGACAGTCAGGGTTACACAGAGAAACCCTGTCTCAAAAAACCAAAAACAAACAACTAAACCAAACAACAACAAACCACCCCAACAACAACAACAACAAAAAAAACACATGTCTTTAAAAGTTTTTATTGGGCTGGAGAGATGGCTCAGTGGTTAAGAGCACTGACTGTTCTTCCAGAGGTCCTGAGTTCAATTCCCAGCAACCACATGGTGGCTCACAACCATCTGTAATGAGATCTGGTGCTTTCTTTTGGCCTGCAAGGACACATGCAGACAGAACACTGTGTGTATAATAAATAAATAAATCTTTTAAAAAAACCCGTTTTTATTACATCTATTTATGTGTATACAGGGATGCATGCCAATACCATAGTGCCCAGATGGAGGTCAGAGGACATCTTAGGAGAGTCTGTTCTCTTCTTCCACCTGGAAGTGAACTCAGGTCTTCAAGCTTGGTGGCAAGTACCCTTACCTGGGGAGCCATCTTGCCAGCCCTCTTTCAGTACTTCTGTTGACTTTTTGCACTATCCTGCCCACAGCAGGTAGGTCTCATGTAATCCAGAGTGGCCTGGAGTGGCGTACATCTCCAAGGCTGGTCCTGACCTCCTTACCCTCCTGTCTTTTCCACCCAAGAGCTGGGATTACAGGTATGGACTACCATAACCATTGTCATCTTTCTCTAGACTCTAAGTTCCTTGAAGATGTCTTTTACTTCACTCTTCCTGTACTACTACACTAAGTAAAAATAGGACCTTGTGTGTAAGAAAATTGAAATTAATGAAGGTGAGCTTGTGGAGAAACTTTTGGTCAGAAGTGAGTTTTACTTTCTCTGGCATATTCATCAGAGACTCTGCAGTAAGCATACATGAGCTTGGCCAAGACATACTAAACTGTTCTTACCACTAATTTGCTCCCTAGCTCCGTCCAACTCACATTAACCTCCCGTTCCTTTTGTTTTTAAGGTACTAGGATATATACCACTACATCTGGCTAGTTTTGTTTTGCTTTTCTCCTATTGAAAGACCTTTCTAAACTAGATATGGCGGCAAACACCTGTAATTCAGCCTTCTGGAGGTGAATATGCAGGAGGATGAAAACTTTGAGTTCATCCTCAGCCACACAGTTGAGGACAGCCTGGAATACAGGAAACTCTGTCTCAAAATAACAGCAACAACAGCCCCCGCAACCAAACACCAACAGTAAACTTTATCATGAAGGTCCTCACTTCTACCCCACTTCCTTCTGTGGTGCCGAGTGTGCTCAGGAGCCTCATACATGCTAGGCAGGCACTGTACCACTGAGCTACTTCCTGAGATCCAAAGACACTACAGAATTGATGATGTGACTCAGTAGAGTGAAGGGAAGCAGGACCCAACCATATGCTGTGTGTACAGGTGAGTGCACACACACACACACACACACACACACACACACACACACACACACACACACACGTGCGTGCACACACATACCCTCAGAAGATGAGCAAACATTTAACAGCTTAAGGACACTGAAATTGTTTCCTCCTACCCCCTTTCCATTATCCTTGTTCTTCTCCTCCTCCTCTTCTTCTCATGAGATAGGGTTTCTTTTGTTTTTATTTTGTTTGTTTGTTTGTTTGCTGTTTTTGAGACAGGGTTTTTTCTGTGTAGCTATGGAGCCTATCCTGGAACTTGCTGGCCTCGAACTCACAGAGATCCACCTACCTCTGCCTCCCGAGTGCTGGGATTAAAGGCGTGTGCCACCACTACCACCACCACCACCACCACCTGGCCAAGGCAGGGTTTCATGTAGCCCAAGCTGGTCTTGAAGTCACTATATAGCCAAGGTTGGCCTGATCTGATATTATACTCAGATTTTATTTATTTATTTATTTATTTATTTATTTATTTATTTATTTGCATGTGTGTGCTTGATTCTGCCTTTTGTTTCTAGGTAAGTGGTTACAGGTAGAGCTCAGTTCTTTGGTCTGAATATTTAATCTCTCTCTCACTCTCTCTCTCTCTCTCTCTCTCTCTCTCTCTCTCTCTCTCTCCCCTGCCTCTCTTCTCAGGGTTTTCCAATGTAACCCAACCTAGTCTCAAACATTTGATCCTCTTGCCTCAGACTTTGAGTGCTGGGATTACAGGTGTGTACAATGCCTAGTTTAGGCTAAGGGATGGAAAAGGTGGAGGAGAGGGTTGGGGGACAGTTTAACTGATAAAGTACTTGTTGCTCATGCTTGTGTTTGATCCCTAGAATCCATGTAAAGTGGCTGGTACAAGGCTAGGCTTTGGAAGGCTGAGACATACATTTGGATCCTTGAGGCTTTCTATTCAGCCTATTGGGTGAGCCTCAGGCCAGTGAGAGCAAGGTGGATAGCACCTGAGAAGAAATGATGCCTGAGGTTGTCCTCTGACTTCCATAAACATCCTTATAAAAGTACACACACACACACACACACACACACACACACACACACACACACACGATGGAAGGGAGAAAACTGCAGCTAATCACAGTTAAACTTGTGCTTGGGAACACAAGTGGCAAGGTAGCACATGTCACTAATACCAGTGCTTGGAAGATTGATACAGCTGGATCAGGAGCTCAAATTTGAGGCCAGTCTCAATGACACAAAAGAAAAAGGAAGTCAAGTGGGGGGTGGTGAACACCTTTAGTTCCAGCACTTGGGAGGCAGAGGCAGGTGGATCTCTGTGAGTTCAAGGCTAGCCTGGTCTGCAGAGTGAGTTCCAGGACAGCCAGGGTTACACAGAGAAACCCTGTCTCAAAAAACAAACAAACAAACAAAAACTCAAACAATAAAAACCCAAAACAAAACCAAACAAACAAACAAAAAAAAAAAAAAAAGAAAGAAAGAAAGAAAAAAGGAAAAGGAAGAGAAGGAAATTCTGATAAACTGCAGTATGAATGACCTTGATGATATTGTGTTAAATGAAATAAGCCAGATCAGACACAGAGGACAGCTATTGAATCAGACTGATAAGATGCCTACAGCAGGTAAACTCCTATCAACAGACAGTGGAATAGCGATTGCTGGGTTTCAGGAGAGGAGGATCAGGAGTGAACATTTAATGGGGATAGTTATAAAGAAGAAAAATACACAGAAGAAGGTGATGATTTACTGTATAGTGTGAATGTGCCAATGCTAACAAGCTATATACTTAAAGAAGAGTAAAATGTCCAAGTGTGCTAGTAGTCCATGGTTTTAATCCCAGAACTCATAAGACTGCCACAACTTTGAGGCTAGCTTCGTTTACACATAGAGTCTTAGGCCAGGCTGGACTAAAGTATGAAACTCTATTTTGAAATAAAAAAGAAATCCACTTAGTGCATGAGCTGGCTGTTTGGAACCTTGGGCTTACACAGGGACACTTTGCTCAGTCTGGAAGGAGGTGACAGGACCTGCCTGTACTGAATCCACCAGGTTTAAATGAATCCCCAGGGGAGTCTTGGCCCTGGAGGAGATGGGAATGGTGGGGAGGGGATGGGGAGAAGGTGGGAGTGGGGGCGGGAGGGGGGAGGGGTGAGGACAGGGGAACCCATGGCTGATGTGTAAAATTAAAACACAAATATATATATATATATATATATATATATATATATATATAAAATAAATCCAACCAATGAATGGACATAATCCCAAACCAACTAATGGTTTAAAAGTGGTTAAAATAATAAATTTTCATGTACAAGGTGTCACTCTGTAGCTAGTTCTAGGCTAGCCTGGACCTCAGAGCCCCTGCTGTAATCCTCTCAGTCTGAGATTAAAGATATGAGCTACCACACTTGGCTTTATTTTCCCATGATTAAAAAAGAATAATCAGACACTGGGTATGGTGGCCTCAACTGCCTGACAGCTAGTCTAAAACAAAAACAAATAAACTTCAAATAGATAATAAAGAAAAACAAATGTTGCATGTCGCCATGAACACTCTGCCTAGATCAACACATTAACATTTTGTCATATTGTTTCTAATCATTTTGTAATTTTTTAAAAATTAATTTTGTGTTTCTTTGTTTTTTAAGACAAGGCCTCTCTCTATCCCTGGCTGGCTTGTAACTCTCTCTATAGACCACTCTGGCTTCGAACTCACAGACATCCTCCTGCCTCTGCCTTCCAAGTGCTAGGATTAAAGGTGTGTGCCACTACACTAGGCTAATAAGTTTTTAATGAGAAAGATCGACAGAGGAGGTGAGTGGAGCTGAGGAATGCTGTCTAGGATGGTTCCTGTCGCAGGGATTGGTAGGAGAATCGTCCTAGAGTTACGTTCACAAGTTCCTAAATGACCTCAGGCTGGTTCGCTTTCACATCTTGCTCTTATCATCACCTCTTCACGGATGCAGTGTGGACAAAGTCTCAGTTTCCCCTGCTTTCTTCACGTTCGTTAAATTCTGAGTCTCCGAAACAGTGGGAATACCTATAATCAGTATTTGAGTGAAAATACATTCTGAAACAAAACAAAGGCTATGTGTTAACTGTTCAGCAATTTGTCACTGTTAACCTCTGAACTATACAGACTGAGTTCAAATGGTGACTCTTAGTAACTCAGAGACCTTGTTCCACTTTTTTTTTCATCTCTTTAAGCCTTGATTTGTTTATCTGTACCTCTCAAAGAGTATGCTATTAGGTGAGGTTATGTTGAGCATCCTAGTACCTGCCACAAGGTGAAAACATAATAATACATGCTGTTAATTATACCTGGTATGTGACTGGCCATGATTTTGTAGGTTCATACATAACAGAAGGCAGCCTGACGGTTAGAATCAAGAATAGATTAATAATAAGTCAGCTTAGAATACTTTACTCCCACAGCATAGAGGGGATGCCCAATTGTGACCCTGTTGTTAAATAAATGTTTGTCAGATCCTCAATGGAGTTCTTGCCACTGAGGTCCAAAGCTCTCTTTCCCATTGACAACCATGAAACACATGGTCAGTGAGGACGAAACTGGCAGGGGTTCTTTCGTTTGGATAAATCTGCGAGGAAACATGAGAAAAAGTCTTGACAAGCGGAGTCAGGTCACATTTACTTTTGTTGTTTGATTGGCTGACATTTATTAAGGAATTGTAGGACCCAATGGGATGATCCTAATTGTATGAGATTCTCTGTAGGTTTTCAAGATATTAATTAGTTAAAGGCAACTTAAGAGGAGATGGCTTTAAGCTTTAGAAGACAGGATTTAGGCGAGTTAATTAGAAGAAATGTCTCCTGACAATGAGGCATCTTAAACGTTAAAGCAAGTTAACCCAGCATCTTGTGAAAATTTCCTCTGAGGGAGGGCTTTAGAGAGAGATTAACTTTCTGAGGGTGAGGTGGCCTAAGGAAAGACGTACCTGCAAATGGAGGTGCAGATGCTTCTTCCTTGCAGGGGCCCATCGAAGCTTGGGCTCACCTGGGTACAATGGGTTCTAGCCCCGAGGGTAGCCATCCTGCCAACATTTTCTGGTCCTCTGGGACGACAATGATTAATTTAATTGCCACACGGCCTAACAAGGAATTCAGTTTTCCTTCCCAGCGGTTTCTTTTTTTAAACCTCTTGTTTATTTAGTAGTGGGCATGGCTCAGGTTCATTTACTTAATCTCAATCATGTTTAGTGAATTTTAATGTGTTCTTAGTTTTATGAGTGGAATGGTTTTTTTTAGACTTATTTTTCTTTGATTTATGTGGGCTTTTGCTTGTGTGTATGTGCATACAGTGTCCATGGAGGCCAGACGATGGAGGGATCCCCTGGACCTAGGGTTGTGAGGCACTATGTGGGTGCTGGGAAAAGAACCCAGGTCCTCTGGAAAAGCAGCCAGTGCCCTTAACCTCTGAGCATCTCTCCAGCTCCTAGTTTTATGAGTTTTGACAAACACAATTTTTTTTTTTTAAACATCAGGGTAAACAGAAAGCCCTGTATATTTACATCTCGGGGTGGGTGGGGGAGGAGACATGCACTATCCAGTTGCAGAACAACTGGGGAGGAATCAACGTCAGTTTGTCTGCTCCTGGACCTACTTGGCTTCTTCCCTCTCAAGCTGAGAAGCTGAGCAGATAGATTTTCTTAGTGCTCTGGTATAGCTGTGTGGGCCTGATGTGGATTGTTTTTTAAAGGACATTTGAAAATTTTTATTTATTCACATATTTTATGTATATTGGTACTTTGTCTGCATGTATATCTACACACCAGAAGAAGGCATCAGACAGTTGTGAGCTGCCACGTGGGGCCTGGGAATTGAACTCAGGACCTTCAGAAGAACATTGAGAGCTCTTAATCACTGAGCCATCTCTCCAACCCTGTGGAGATATATATATATATAAAGGATTATATTGATTTGGTCTCTAGTACTCAGTAGCATCAGAAGCAGAGGGACATAGGAGTCAATTATGAATGATTTTAGGATTAAGAAGTGAGATGTGTCTGTGATTTGGGTCATTTTTGCTCTACTTGTGAAACATTCTAGACAGGAATTCTAGTTATAAGAATAATAGATCCTAGATTTTTCAGAACAGTTTCATTGAACCCATCCTTTTGTTGCCACAAGTAACGGACATGAAGACAATATGCTTTGATTTTTGGGTTATGAAAATATGATCACTGTTATTTATAGCTGCAGAGAGAATATTGGCTGGTAGGAAGCGCCTCTCTAGGCTTAGCTTATTTCAAGTGCTGAACTGGGCATTTCTAGAAGTTGAGACTCATGCATGGGCTGTGCCTAAGTAATTCTGGGTCTGGAGTAGAAAGACTGCCTCCTGTTTAATGCTACTATGTATATACTTGGCATTGTGCTAGCTGCTTCCCCTACTACAGCTGCTTGGTTAGAATTCTAGCCCAGATCCAGTGGCAGTTTAAATTAAAACGACAACGAGACCACGTATGTCTCTCGGGCTCAGTTCATTAATAGCTGTCACAGCTGCCACACCCTTTATAAGACCCTGACACCATAACTAGGGTAATTAAATCTCTGGGCTTGGATCTTTTAGGTCATTGAGTTAGTAGGGGCGACAGCTGTCCTCTTTGCCACTAGTTTGAGAATCACAATGCTCAATTCTTTCAAAGAGAGGTGCAAAGCGTCTGAGGCTGCTGCAATCCCATAAAAGAAAGGGCAGAGAGACACAAATGCGAAGCTTGAAAAGGAGTGGGAACAAGAAGAGGCACTGGGGCCTTCAGACAACATAAAATAACAAGACCAAAGCTGGCAGAGACAGAGTGGGGAAATTGAGGTCCTTTGAATTCAGGCAGAGGTCTACCTAGGGAATCCTGATCGTCACTGGCAAACCCCATGGAGTCTTGTCTCTTCCATTTCACCATCTCTGAAGTACTAGCTATCCTCAACCCTCCTTCTCTTTGCCCCTTCTTTGAAAAGCCCGGAGGCTCTCCTTTTCCATGGAAGTCAGCAAAGGTTAATACTCCCAAATGTGAGTCGTGAGTACCCCAGTCCTGCAGGCAGGGTGACGTGTTTCATGCTCCCTCAATGTCCCTTTGGTTCAAGGGTACTGTCATTCTGGCTGTATTAGGGGGAGGGCCTGCGACGTCCATGCTGCCATGGAAACGCGCCGCCGTGTTCCTTTTCTTACGCGGGGGGCGGGCACTCCGTCCCAGTCACCTATCATCCACAGGCTTTCCTGAGTGGCGGGCCGCAGCAGCGAATGGGCGGTCCGATCCTGAGTGACGTGACGGGAAAAGGGGGAGCTCGCGGCTGGTGGCAGCGGTGGCTACAGTGGCGACCTGGGGATCGACCTGGAGGGGCCTGGGAAGCGTGCAGAGACCTCTAGATCCAGCGCGAGGGACCTCCCGCCGGGATGCCAGGTAATGCTGGCAGCAAAGCGGGGCGAGCTGGCCGCGGAGGCCCAGGTGGCAGGCTTGCAGGGCTGGCTGCCCGGAGGGGGCGGGGTGGCAAGCATGGCGGCGGTGACGGGGACGGGGTTGGAGGGCCCCGGGAGGGGGTGGGGAGGCGGCGGCCGCGGTGGTCCTGGGGCCGCGTGAGGGCTGCGGGCTTCCCGCCTGGCCGAGGTTGCCGAGAGGTCTTCCTGGGGCTCGCAGGAGGCAAGGCGCGAGGGGAGAGTTGTGGGGGGATGGAAAGGGGCGGGGAGAAGAGGTGAGGAAGGAGGGAAGGGTGTCTGCGGGAAGGTGAAAAGAAAGGAGGGAGGGAGGGACCGAAGGATCCAGAGACTCGTCGTAAATAGCGGAGAAACGTGGGGTGAGGAGGGAGCTGGGGAAGTACTTGGAGCGATTGCATTTGCGTGCCACTTAGAAGAGCCCCGGGCTGGCCCCTTCCTAGCTCCCGCACTTCCGCCCTATTATTGAGTCTTAGATTGTGTGAGGAAGGCTTGTAGGGTTACTCTCCGGAACTGATCTTTTGTTATTCTACTCCAGGGGAGCAGATGGACCCTAGTGGAAGTCAGCTGGATTCAGATTTCTCTCAGCAAGATACTCCTTGCCTGATAATTGAAGATTCTCAGCCTGAGAGCCAGGTTCTGGAAGACAATGCGGGCTCTCACTTCAGTGTGTTGTCTCGACACCTTCCCAATCTGCAGATACACAAAGAGAACCCCGTGTCGGTGAGTGATGCGGTATTTGGAAATGATTGAACAGAGTTGAGTTCTTATTTTTCACCCCCTAATCCTGAGTAACCCAGAAAACTTCGTGTTTAGATCACTGTCTTCTGGGTAAAGTTGGTGGGAAAAAAAATAAAACCAGCAAGCATATTCGCACACACACAAAAAGCCCATTTTGCACTACTTCGTCTACTGTGAGGATCTTACACATGTGTCTTTTCTAGGACACTGTGTCGAATCCGGAAGAACCAGCTGCAGAAGAACAAGAAGACAGGAATAGCCCGTTCAATGAGCATCTGAAAGAAAACAAAGCAGCAGGTGAGCATTTGAAGGCTCAGCTGTCTTTTTCAGGGTTTCAGGTTGGTGCAGAATGATTTAAACATGCCGTTGGGATGATGTGTTGAGGCTAGTGTGTTACCTAGTGTACAGCAAGCCTTCGCACCCTCAGGACGTCTTAATGTGTCAGATTTGATTGCTGTTGCCCAAACTCCTGACTTTGCACTAAAGTTTGGTGGCAAATATCTTTTGTGTACTATCCAATTACTGTTTTGTCTTTTCAGACCCTGTGGATGCTTCTCATCTGGGTCCGTGTGGTTCCATCAGTCAGGTCATAGAACAGTTGCCGCAGCCACACAGGACAAGCAGGTATACTACTGTTCGAAGGAACTGATTTCACTTTAGTGTCCGAGCACCTCCTCCGTGCACCTTCAGACTCTTTCCAAAGATCCAGAGATTCATTTTGTTTCTGTGAATCAGGGAGTGGGATCTGGGGATGACTACCTCGGTAGTATTGTCTTAGGACGGGATCTGGGATCTCTTTTGTGAAGTACCACTTTGTGTAACTACAATATTCAAAGAGTAATGTGTGCCCTAAAGAGTATTCAGTTTCTATTGTGTCTTGTGTATATCATGATGGTGTCGTCTGTGCTAAGTCTCATACTGACTTCTGACATTATCTCAGTTAATTCTATCCTTAAGCAACTCTGCAATAAAGATAGTGTCTCCATTACATGGGGACAGCGACGGGCAGAGAAGTTAAATGACTTGCTTGACTGTGAAGGGGAGAACTGTTCTTTCTGGCTCCAATTCTTCTCTTTCTTACTATTCAGGGTTTCTCAGGCTAATGTCATAGTGCTAAGGTCAAAGAACACACACAACTTTAGGCATCTTGAGGCATTAGGCTAAGAGGGGAGATAGTTAAGAGACAGGGATGTGAGCTTGACATAGTTCCAACTGTTGCTTTATCAGAAAACAAAGTGCCTTCTCTGGAATGTTTTATATTGTATTTGCTCTTAAGTTTTCCCTCAAGTGGAAATGGATGCTTTTAAACAGTCTACCAACTAGTGGGCTTATCTTGACCGGTGGATAAGTTTTATTAGGCTCATAATGGTACAATATATTTGAAGGGGTTTGAATTAAAAATGGGAGCCTCCTGTGGCCTTGTGCCCCTTTAATTCCAGTGTTACTAGGGCAGGAGCAGGTGGATCTCTGAGTTCAAGTGGATTTCTAGATCAGCCAGGGTGAGACCCTGTCTCCTGTCCCTCCCCCTGCAAAAAGGAAAAAAAAAAAGTTAATAAGAAAGGAGGAGGTAATTTCTCATACAACTTGGATTTCTGGTTTTTGGGATTACTAGTTGTTAATGGCTACAACTTGCCGGAGTTCAGCTCACGGTGACAGTTGTGCCTCGGCCGGGTGTGCGTCTGCCATTTGTCAGAGTGCTTGTCCCTATGTCCAGCTGTCTCACTCATCTGTGGTTGTGTTTGTTTGTTTAGTTTTCGAGACAGAGTCTCATTCTGTAGCTCCAGCTGGTGCAGACTCACCGTGTGGTTTAATTTGATCACGGTGGTCCTCCAGTCTCAGTTGGGTGGCTAAGACTACAGGGGTGAACCACAGTGCCTGATGCCACTTGTCTGTTATTTTTCTTTGCTTTGGTTTATAGTGTCTTCGAGGAGTGCATGCCTGGCTCAGGTGTGCTTTTAGGGCTTGTAAACTGGGGTGCATGCTGGGGACAAGCAGTGGGCGTCCCCCGTTGTAAATGCCGCGGTCATGTCTGGTTGTTCATGCTGCCTTTCCTTGTTGACTCATTGTGTTGCTCTTGCTCTTTGTGTGGATACAGATTTTATGGTCATGTTCAATAAATGTGCAGTCACTGTGGCATGTCCTTTAAAGGGGCTTTGTTTTCCTGGGACTTGTAACCTTTTTTTTTTATTGTATACAGTGTTCTGTTTGCACATATCCCTTGAGGCCAGAAGAGGGCACCAGATCTCATTACAGATGGTTGTGAGCCACCATGTGGTTGCTGGGAATTGAACTCAGGACCTCTGGAAGAGCAGCCAGTGCTCTTGACCTCTGAGCCATCTGTCCAGCCCCCAAGGGACTTGTAACTTAATAGGGCGATACTTAGTCTTTATCTCAGTTATGATCATTACAAAGAAGACAAAATACAAATAATCCAGGCGGGAGGAAAGGAATACTTCTTTGAGGATTGCTGTCTAAACAATAAATGCAAATGTGTTAGTCACAGTTGAGGGGCTGAGGAGAAGCTGCAGTGTGAGAGGAAGATCTTTCTAAATAGTAAATTTCATGTGCATAGGCCACAAAGGTGGGGAGAATTTGAGATAGATCCCAAAAGAATGGAAGTCCTTCAGAACATACATACACACATGCACATGCATGCCTATGCACATCCACACATCCACACAGAATCTTCAATAAGAAGAAAATTCTGCTTATTGTAAAATTTCAGGGAGCTGGAAAGATGGCTCATCAGTTAGGAGCACTGGCTGCTCTTCCAGAGGTCCTGAGATCAGTTCCCAACAACCACATGGTGGCTCACAACTGTGTGTAGTGGGATCTGATGCCCTCTTCTGGCATAAAGCCATACATGCAGAAAGAGCATTTATGTAAAATAAAGAAATAAATCTTTAAAATATTCTAAAAAACTCTTCTTGTTTTTCCTAGTGTTCTGATGATATAAACTGATGTTTCTAAATAGATACTGTCCTACAATATAATATGGAAAGAATGTGTATATTTTAATTTTCCCCTCAAATATTTAAGAATTATTTTTCTGGTTTTTTTTGTGTGTGAGTGGGGCAGATGCACACATGTACTGTGGAGGCCAGGAGGCAGCTTACAGGGGGAATCAGTTCTTTTCTTCTACTATGTGGATTTTGGGAATCAGACTCAGGTCAGCAGGCTTGCTGGCAAGTGTCTTTACCCACTGAGTCATCTTACTGGCCCCAGATATTGTTGTTTGATTTGTTTTTTTCAAGACAGGGTTTCTCTGTGTAGCTTTGCGTCTTTCCTGGAACTTGCTTTGTGACCAGGCTGGCCTCGAACTCACAGAGATCCTCCTGTCTCTGCCACCTGAGAGCTGGGATAAAAGGTGTGAGCCACCACCACCCAATGATATTGTCATTTTAAAGATTCATTTTTATGCTGGTGGTGGTGGCACACACCTTTTATCCCAGCTCTCGGGCGGCAGAGACAGGAGGATCTCTGTGAGTTTGAGGCCAGCCTGGTCTACAGAGTGAGATCTAGGACAGCTAGGGCTACACACAGAAGCCTTGTCTTGAAAAAAACAATAAAAAATAAAAACCAAACAAAAACAAAAAAGATTCATTTTTATGTATTTATTTAAATTTTTTGGAGGTTTTATTTTTATTTTACATGTAATATATATTTTGCCTGTATGTATGTCTGTGCACTACATGCATGTAGTGAGTGTCATAAGGCCAGGAGATGGTGTTGGATTCTCTGGAACTGTAGTTACAGATGGTTGTAGCTGTCACGTGGGTGCTAGGAATTGACTCCAGTCCCCTGGAAGAGCAGCCAGTGCTCTTAAATGTGGAGCCATCTCTCCAGTCTTTTTTAAAATTTTTTTTTAAAGATTTATTTATTTATTATGTATACAGAAGAGGGCACCAGATCTCATTGCAGATGGTTGTGAGCCACCATGTGGTTGCTGGGAATTGAACTCAGGACCTCTGGAAGAGCAGCCAGTGCTCTTAACCTCTGAGTCATCTCTCTAGCCCCATCTCTCCAGTCTTTATGGTGGCACATGCCTCTAATTTTAGTACTTGGGAGGCTGAGGCAGGGGGACGACTTTGGAATTTGAGGCCAATTCTGACTACATAGTGAGTTCAAGAATAACTTAGGATACATAGTCAAACTATCTCAGCAACTAACACTAAAAAGGAAGAGTACAGGGAGAACCTGAGTATACTTTGCCCAGTGCAAAAGTATGACAGCCAGGATACTGGTGAAGATTCCTTGCATTCATTTAGATTTCCTGTTGTATTGTGTTTCTAGTTTTTCATTTGTGTGGATATGTGTGACTGCCACTACAGTCAGGGACTGAACAGTTGTATACAGGACGTCTGATGTTCTTTCTATGGTCATACCTGCTTTTGCTGTACCTGAACTTTTAGCATTCATTAACCTATGCTCTATTTGTAAAATTTACGTCAAAATATTATATAAATATGCAAGTGTATTGGATTGGCTTTTTTGTTTGTTTGTTTTTGACAGGGTTTCTCTGTGTAGCTTTGGAGCCTTTCTTGGAACTCACTCTGTAGACCAGGCTGGCCTCGAACTCACAGAGATCACCTGCCTCTACCTCCTGAGTGCTGGGACTAAAGGTGTGAGCTACTGCTGCCCGGTTTTGGATTGGCTTTTTTCTATCAGCATGACTCCTGGGAGATCCATCAGAGTGTGTCCATTATCGGTCATTTCTTCCTTTCAGTCTGAATAGTCTTTCAGAGTATGTCAGATATGTCATTATTCATAGGTTGAAGCATATCTTTTTTAAAAGTTTTTAACTATTGTGAATAAAACTGTTAAAAATATTTATGCAAATTGTGCATGTGTGTTTGGGTGTACACGTGCAGGTCAGAGGACAGCTTGATTTTCTTCTTCCATGAAGTAGTTTCTAGGGATTGAATGCAGGTTGTCAGGCTTAATGTATTTGTATAAATATATATGTATATTTACACAAAGACCAGGGACATTGTTCAGCAGGCAAAGGCCCCTACAATTGTTTTTTTTTTTTTTGCTGTTGTTGTTGTTGTTGTTTTTCTTAATATATTTTTAGAATACTTATTTATTTGTTATTTTGAGACAGGGTTTCTCTGTAGTTTTTGGGGACTGTCCTGAAGATCCGCCTGCCTCTGCCTCCTGAGTGCTGGGATTAAAGGTGTGTGCCACCACAGCCTGGCCAGAATTTTTTTTTTATATTTTAAGAGACAGCTTACTATGTAGCTCTGGGTGGCCTGGAACTTTCTATGTGGGCTAGGGTGGCCTTGAACTCACAGATCTGCCTGTTTTTGCCTCCTGAGTACTGGCATTAAGGTGTGGCTGCTGTGCCTGGAACCTCATGTAAATTGTTTATGTGAATATAAACTTTCATTTCTTCTTTCTTTCTTTCTTTCTTTTTTTTTTTTTTTTTAAGATTTATTTATTTAGTACATGGAAGAGGGCGCCAGATCTCATTACAAATGGTTGTGAGCCACCATGTGGTTGCTGGGAATTGAACCTCTGGAAGAGCAGTCAGTGTTCTTAACCTCTGAGCCATCTCTCCAGCCCATAACTTTCATTTCTTTAATAATGCCCAGGTTTTTAATTGCTTGGCTGTGTGGTAGTTGATTTTTGAGTTTTTTTAAAGAAACTGCTGGACAGTTCTAGAGTGTCTCTGTCATCCAGAAGTGTGGGATGCTGTAGTTTCTGTTCTCTCAAGCTGCTAGTGTTCGCACTATTTTGTCTTTTGGGGTGCTCAGAGTTGAACTTGAGGCCTCAGTCATGCTAAGCAGTGTTCTGTGACCAGGTTATACTACCAGTCCCTTCACTGTTTATAAATCATAATATATACAAATTAAAAAATATTTTGAAAGTGTCCCAGGCCAACCTCAGTCCTTGAGCTTACTGTTTAACTGACGATGACCTTGAACTTTTGATGCTTCTGCCTCTACCTCCAGTAACTGGAAATATAGGCATGCATCACCTGACTGTTTAGTGGAACTGAGGATGGAATCCGTAGCCTCGTGCCCTCTAGGCAAGTGCTTTCCCAGCTGAGGTAGCCAGCCCTCTTCACTGTTTTATTTGAGCTGTTTGGTAAGTGTGTAGTAATATCTCACTGTGGTTTGAATTTTCATTTTCCTAATGGCAGGTCAGGTTGAATCTCTTTTGTGCTCATTGGCCGTCCGCCCTCCTCTTGGGGAAATGTCTCTTTAGGTCTTTTGCCCGTTTTTAAACTGAATTACTTATTATTATTTATTTTTATTTTTATTTATTTATTTATTTTTTACTTCTATTTCTTCTTTCTTTCTTTCCTGTCCTAGGAGATGAACTTGGGGTCTGTGCATGTGAGTCACATTTTGTACTGCTGAGTAGTCCCCAGCTTGGTTGGGTCTTGAGAGTGCTTTGTAAATCCTGGGTGTAGTCCTTTGTAGTGATATGGTTTGGTTTGTAACTATTTTCACTGTGTATCTTGTCTTTTCATCTCTCCAAAAGGTTTTTTCACAGAGCACGTTTTAAATTTTTTTGACATTTGTTAAGTATTTTTCAATAGGATAACATGTCTAGTTTATTTTAAAATGTCCAGCCAAGCTGGGCAGTGGTGGCACATGCCTTTAATCCCAGCACTTGAGAGACAGAGGCCGGCAGATCTCTGTGAGTTTGAGGCCAGCCTGGGCTACAGAGCGAGTTCTGACAGCTAGGGATACACAGAGAAACCCTGTCTCGAAAAAAAAAAGAGATGTCTAGGGTAGAAGTAGATCAGGAGTCTGGTGAGATTCTGAGATCAGAAAATAGGATTTGAAAATGAAGCACATGGAGAGCATCGGCTGTAAGGAGGAAATAACAATTCTAGGTTTGGGTTGAGTCGCTGGAAGAATAGAGCGGTTGTTTGGGATGGAGAGGACTGATGGAGAATCCGCTGTAGGTGGGTTGAGACTGGCCTGCCTATTAGAAGTGTTGGTGGTCAATAGGTGGGTCATCTGCTGGCTGGAGAGCTGCATTGTACCGTCATGTGGAAAGTGCGTGTTCAAAACTGGGAGCCAGGTGTGCTAGTGCACATCCGTGACTCCAGCACTCCGGAGGCTGAGACAGTAGGATCATGGTGAGTTCAGAGTCAGCCTGAGAACTACATACTGAGTTCTAGGCTAACCTGGACTATGCTGATTGAGACTTCCTTTAAAAAAAAAAATCCAAACAGTCTGAGTAAGAGGTTGAATATAGCTGGAGAAGAGGTCTGAGGCGGATTGAGTCCACCTCCCCTTAGACATCAGGGACATAAGGAAGAATCGTGACAGACAGAAGGCCAGGTGTATGCTTTTCAATGGTCTCTCTTTAAATTTTTCAAAAAAATTATATTTTGCGTGTGTGCACATGTGCGTGTGCATGCCATGGCATGGATGTCAGTACAGCTTGTAGAAGTTGATTCTTTCCTCTCACCATATGAAGCCCTGAGTCCAATTCAGGTTGCTACTTCCACTATATGGTTTCAGAGAATGAACCCAAGTAATCAGGCTTGGTGGCAAGCACCGTTACCCTAAGAGCCATCTTACTGGCCCAGAGTTTTCCATTTTATTTATTGAAAATTTATTTTTACTTTTAATTATGTGTGTGTATCTGTGTAGGTTTGTGCATGTGTGTTTGGTGCTAGTGGAGGTCAGCAGAGAGCATTGGGTCCCCTGGAGCTAGAGTGGCGGTCACTGGTGAGCTCCCTGAGATGAGTGTTGGGAACTGAACTTGGGTCCTCTGTCAGCAGTGCCTGCTGTTAATCACTGAGCCACCTCTCTAGCCCAGGTTTTTAATTTAAAGGAGATAAACTAGTACATTTTTGTACATTCTGAGAATGTGTATACTTTGTGAGGGATGGGATAGTACATGCTCATAGTTTCCCAAGTAAGGATTGCATCTTAGGTGATCACAGTACTGTTAATACACCTACAAAAATAATAATTCCAAGGGCTGCAGAGATGGCTCAGTAGATAAGAGCACTTGTTCCTCTTGCAAAGGACCCAGGTTCAGTTCCAGCACCCACATGGCTCACAGACATGCATAACTCCAGTTCTAGGGGATGTGCAACACTCCTGACTGCTGTAGGCACCATGCATGCACATGGTGCACATATATACATGCAGGTAAAACATTCGTATACATAAAATATAAACACACATACAGACAAATAATTCCATACTAATAATACAATTTAGATTCAGATTTTTTCTAGCTGTGTCAAAGAAATCTTTTATATTTTGTTTTATTTATTTATTGGATTTAGGATACAATATAGGTTCACATGTTATATTTAATTGTTTCAAACTTTTTGTAGGGGGGCAGGCAGGATCTCTGTGTAGTCCTTGCTTTACTGGAGCTTGCTATATAGACAACAAACTCACAGAGATCCACCTACCTCTGTTTCCTGAGTGGTGAGATTGAAGGTGTGTACGTCATGCCCAGAATTTCATTACCCCTCCCTCCCCACACACACACCAGGGTTTCTCTGTGTACCCCTGGCTGTCCTGGAACTCACTCTGTAGATCAGGCTGGCCTCAAACTCACAGAGATTCGCCTGCCTCTGCCTCCTGAGTGCTGGGATTAAAGATGTGCGCCACCACTGCCCGGCCATTTCACACATTTTAAATGATGAATGATGAAATCAATATTCCTGATACTAAATTTACTCTTCCCTCCTCCTATTCTCCCTTCCCTTTCTTTTTGAGACAGGGTAGCATGTAGCATATGCTGCCCTCAAACTTGAAATCCTAGCACATCTCTCAAGTACAGGAATTGCAGGGCTATACCGTCACATTCACTCCAGATTATTTCTTTTCTTTCTTTTTTTTTTTAAGATTTATTTATTTATTATGTACACAGAAGAGGGCACCAGATCTCATTACAGATGGTTGTGAGCCACCATGTGGTTGCTGGGAATTGATCTCAGGACCTCTGGAAGAACAGTTGGTGCTCTTAACCTCTGAGCCATCTCTCCAGCCCCAGATTATTTCTTAGTAGCTATAAACTTTCAGAAGTACATTTAGGTACAAGCATATAGTCCCAGCTCTTAGGAGATGGAGGCAGGAGGATCCCAAGGTCAAGGTCATCCTGATTGCATACTGAGTTTCTAAAAGAGGAAACATTGGAATTGCTGCTTATGAACATTTTAAAACTCTCGATATATCTTTTTGAATTGTTTTTCCGAAAGGCTTGCTTTATACTCATCATATATAAGATAAAAATGTTTTCTCTCCATAGTCGGTATAGTATTGAATAGTATAGTACTCATACACACTAGTGTTTTATGGCAGTGTCATGTAGCCCAGACTGGCCTGAAGTTTACTTTTTAGCTGAAGTTGACCTACAGGCTTGTCCCATGATGCCTGGCTAAATTTCTTTGTTTTTTTTTTCTTTTATTTGGCAGTACATTTTTTTTTTTTCCTTTTTTGGCTTTTTGAGACAGGGTTTCTCTGTGTAGCTTTGGAGCCTGCCCTGGAACTTGCTTTGTAGACCAGGCTGGCCTTGAACTCACAGAGATCCACCTGGCTCTGCCTCCCAAGTGCTGGGATTAAAGGAGTGCACCACCACTACCTAGCCTTTTGTGGTTTCTTTATAAGTTCAAAGATACTTGTATTTCTGACTTTAAAATCAACTGCTACCCAGTCATATGTTGGACTTCTTTGTATAAATTCTGTGTCTTTTATGTAGACAAGTGTAGTGGTGTTTGCTCTGCTCATGACCTTGGACTATATGTCCTGAAGGAGGTGGTGCTTCCTGTAAAATGCCAGGCAGTGGTGGTGCAGGCCTTTATATCCCAGCACTTGGTAGGCAGAGGCAGGTGGATCTCTGTGAGTTCAAGACCAGCCTGGCTACAGAGTGAGTTCCAGGAAACAGGTACCAAAACTACATAGAGAAACCCTGTATTGAAAAACCAAAAAAGAAAAAAAAAGTAAAAAAATTGAGAACTCATCTCAAAACAACAAAGGCACCATCACAAATTTATATCTTTTCATCAAATATTATTTTACAGCCATTTGATTTTATAGTGAACATTCAAGTCAAATGCTTTAGCATCATATGTAGGTCCAAACATTCTCTTGGAATAAAGGATAACTGGTTTCTTGCTGCTGTAACCCAAAAGACTGACGAAAGCCTCTGACTTTATATGGACCTTATCACAATCAATGGCACAATGTCTACTTGAATACTGATTTCATAATGAGATGCCTAACAGACATTGCTTCTAATCCAAACTAATCATATGCTTTTAAAAAAGGATGTAGAAGTAAAATAAACTGTACTTTTAACAATTCAATAGCAAATCTGCATCTATACTAGTAGCTGTTTGACAAAATACAGTCAACTATTAAAACACTTTAATATAATGCTGATGTGGTAATATAAAAATAACCATATTATCTAATAGAAGAAAATTGAACCAGCCAATCTTATTAGATACAAGGAGGCATAATTATTTCATAAAGAAGAAATATTGGGGCATTAAATATGTTTTGTCTCAAGACAGACTTATGAGAATTTTTTTATATTTATGGTAATATAAGGAAGTAAAGTTCAGGCAAAGTGTGCTTTAGGTAATTGGTTTTTTTTTTTTTTTTTTGGTTTTTTGAGATGGTTTCTCTGTGTAGCTTTGCGCCTTTCCTGGAACTCGCTCTGTAGCCCAGGCTGGCCTTGAACTCACAGAGATCTGCCTGCCTCTGCCTCCTGAGTGCTGGGATTAAAGGCGTGTGCCACCACCGCCTGGCTACTTGAGACTCTTAATCTCAGAGTTTGGGCCCCATGTTGGGTGCAATTTACAATCAGCCCACCTGAGTCTGGTAAATGGGTAACAAGTTATAAAGATATAAATTGAGGGAATACACTCATGAATACAGAGCAGACTAGACAGCAGAAGTTGTCCTCTGATCTGACTAGGATCGAATCCACCTCGAAGGCAGGAGCAGGAAGAGGGCATGTGACCCTTCTCCAGCTTTTTATAAGAAGTCACATACAAAGGCAGGAAGCACCGTAAGTGCAAGGTCATGCATGGGCAGAGCAAAAACCACTACAGACAAGTTTTGTATTGTATTTGTTACTATATTTTTCTGATAACTTTTTGTCTTTTAATATTATATGTTTCAACTATGATATTAATATCTTTAAAAAAGTTGTATTTTTAATTATGTATATATTTGTGTATCTGTATGTGAGTGCAGGTGCCTGCAGAGGCCAAACGTTGAATCCCTTGGTCCCAGAGTTACAGGCAGATGTGAACCTCTTGATGTGTTGGGAACTGACATTGGGTTCTTGGGGAGAGAAGTATGCTCTTAACTTCTACGCCATCTCCCTAATTTCTTTTTAGACTTCTTAACTTTAATTTTATTGAGATTCTTTGGTGTAGTCTGAGGCTTTTTACCAAAGTACTTGTGAATTTTAATTTAATTTTGAATGTTCCTAACCGCCCAGCACACATTTTTTTTTTTGTTATGTGTTAATTCTTCCTAATGAAAGTTGTTTTTTTTTGAGACAGGGTTTCTCTGTGTAGTTTCTCTGTCCTGGATCTTGCTCTGTAGACCAGGCTGGCCTTGAGCTCACAGAGATCCGCCTGCCTCTGCCTCCCAAGTGCTGGGACTAAAGGGTGTGTGCCACCACTGCCCGACGAAAGATTTTTTTGATTTCTGATCATCAAAATACAAAATTTAAATATATTTATGCTTTTCTTCTGCTTAGTTTTGTTACTTAACTTGGTACAGTATTTTGAATCATTAACCTGTTAGGTACTTCCTACAGACAGCATTAAAACCATGAGGGTTTGTTTACATTTCTAATCTAGATAAGAGATAATTGGTATGTGAGGATAGTCAGCAAAATTGAGTGTGCTCTGAGCAGAGCTCCCTCTGTCTGGGAACATGACATGATTGTGTTCTTCTGCTGCAGTGTCGTGGGAGTGACAGCAGAAGCTGCTTCTCTTCCAGAGGAGGAGGAGCTGGAGGAGGGGAACGAAGAGGTGGAGGCAGACGCTCCTGGTGCTGCTGCGTGCTCCCTTGGTGCTGAAGGTAGCCTGTGCCCTTTCAGAATAGTAGATTCTTCTCATGCCCCTTTACTGTGAACACACAGGTAGCTAAATTTCTCTTTACCATGTAATAGATGTCTCATGATTAAGCTAAGAATCACTAAAGAATTTGCCTAGTAATTTAAGATGTCTCACTTAATTTGATTGATTACTGTGAATTTTCTCTGTTAAGCAGCTTTCCAAAGCCATGATCGAATACCCCAGAAAATAAACAGTTTTGGAAATTTCACCCATTACTTGGGGTGTGTGGCAAAACACAATATCACGGTTGGGCTTCCATGGAGCACAGTAATTGGGAAGCGAGGGAGAGGGAAGGGGAATGAGGCTCCCTGAGCCCTAGTGACCTAGTTTTCTCCTACTAGGCCTCTTCTGGAAGGCTTCAGCGACTGTGCTCCTGCCATCTTAGCAGTTAGGAATCGAGAAGAATTTACTGTCGCTTGAAGCCAGCCTGGGTTACAGAGTGAGACCCTGCTTCAAAATCAACCACCTCATAGTCACCACATGCAGTGACTAGCTTTAACCGTGCCTCTGGGACATATTAAAGACCCCAGACAGAACAGTAAGCTGGGCATGGTGATGTATGCCTAAAATTCTAGCACTCAGGGAGGGTAAGGCAGGAGAACTAGAAGTTCAAGGTCAGAGGTCGCTTTATAGCAAGACCTCACAAAGCAAACAAATGAATCGACTCATTGACTTGCCCCCTTTCTGTGTTTTGGTCCTTTCTCCTTTTGCTTTTATTTTTTACTTTTTGTACCTTTAGATGTGGTTTTGGAGTATCTACAGAATAACAACAGTCTATCATTTTAAGTGCTTATAAGGCTTATATGGTACCCACGTTTTTGCTTTATTATATACTACCCCCTTTACAAAATTACATTTTATTTATTAATTTAACGATAAGCATGTGTGTGTGTGTGGGGGGGCATGCAGTGCACATTCTGTGACACCACATGTGGAGGTCAGAGCCCGCTGTGGGAGTTGGTTCTCTCCTTCCACCATGTAGAGTCCAGAGGATCAAACTCGGTTGTCACGCCAGCCTTAGCAGCAGGAGCCTTTACCATTCTGGGCCACTTAGCTGGTCCCTCCCCCTTACTTTAAACTTACTTATGTTTTTACAGCATGTCTTGCATAACCTTACATTCACCGTGTAGCTAAGGATGGACCTGAACTTTGCCTCTGCTTTCCCAGTGCTGGTTTTAAGTGTGTGCTACCACACCTAGTCCGATAGTTTTATTGATTTTTTTCCCCTTCTTCACTTATGGTGCTTGGGATTGAGCCCATGCCCACTCCTTTAATTTGTATTGTTTTGTAAAAATTATGTGTGACAAGGCTTTGGTGTGAAACATTTAGTGTGATCCTTGGAGCTGGCAAGGTAGCTCAGTAGGTAAGGGTACTTGCCAGCTCAGCCTGATGGCCTGAGTTCTGTCTCTGGAATCCACATAGTAGATAGAAAGAGAGAACTGACTCCTGCAAGTTGACCTCCACACTTCAGCTCTGGTGTGTGTGTGTGTGTGTGTGTGTGTGTGTGTGTGTGTGTGTGTGACAGAAACACACATAAATGCAAAAATAAATGTTTTAAATATGATCCTCTGTAAGACAGCAGCTTGCACGTTGATAATGTGGGCAGGTACCTAATTTCTTGAATTTTTTTTCTTCTAGATTCTGCTTCATCACAGTTGGGCTTTGGGGTTCTGGAACTGTCCCAGAGCCAGGATGTTGAGGAACATACAGTGCCATATGATGTTGACCAAGAACATGCGCAGTTGGTTACCGCCAACTCGGGTTCCACCGAGCTTTCTGATGTGGATGCGAATACTGGTATGAAATGTGTTTTCTCACATGTGGCATTGATTATAAGGTTTTTTTTTTCTCCCTCTAGAACCAATTTCTTTGTCTTTTTTTCCTCAAGGTGTTTTCTCTTTTTCTTTTTTTAGTTTGTTTGAGTATCACCATGTAACTCTGGGTGGTCTGGATCTTGTTATGTAGATCAGGATAGTCTTGAACTCAGAGATTCACCAGCTTCCTCTTTAAGTTTAGAAAAAATAGGGGCCTGGAGAGATTGCTCAGTGGTTAAGAAGCATTGACTGCTCTTCCAGAGGACCTGGGTTCAATTCCTAGCACCCACATGGTGGCTCACAGTTGTCTGTGACTCCAGTTCCAGTTACATAGCAAAACACCACTGCACATAAAGTAGAAATAAATAAGGAAATAAAAAAAAAATAGTTTCGAAAAAATAATTTAGAAATAATTTTAGGTTAATTTTTTTATTTTATGTGTGTGAGTGCTTTGCTTTCATGTATGTATGTGTACAACATGTTTGCTTGGCCCACAGAGGTCAGAAGAGGGCATTAGATTCCCTAGAACTGTAGTATAGATGGTTGTGAGTCACTATGTGGGTGCCAGGAATGAAACTTGGGTCCTCTGTTATGTCTCCAGCATCACCACCCTCAATAAGGTGGGATTTCTCTTTATAGCCCGCATTGTTCTGGAGCTCATTTTGTAGACCAGGCTGGCCTTGCACTCAGAGATCTGCCTACCTCTGCCTCCTGAGTGCTGGAATTAAAGGCATGTGTGACCATGCCCGACTTTCCAATAAGTTTTAAAGCTGTCCAAATTCATATAAGTTTGCAGAGTAAGCAGTAATTCTTGTCAAGTGATGGCTTGCAGATTGGTATTTTCTCTAAGTAGATCATTGGCTACTTTTCTTTTTTTGGGATGATACCTATATATTTTAAAAATTGAATTTATGTGTATGTGTATGGTGTCTGTGAGACTGCAAGAGGGTGTCAGATCTCCAAGAGCTGGACGTAGAGGTGGTTGTAAGCTACTCGACATGGGTGCTGATCCTCTGAAAGGGCAGCAAGCACTCTTAACTCTGAACCATTTCTCCAGGTGTGGGTATGTGTAAGTGTGCACGCACGTAAGTGTGCCTGCCTGTCTGCTTGTCTGTCTGTCTATATCTATATATGTATGTACATATATATATATATTTAAGTTACTTTTTTTTTTTTCCCCGAGATGGTTTCTCTGTGTAGTTTTGGTTCCTGTCCTGGATCTCATTCTGTAGACCAGGCTGGCCTTGAATTCACAGAGATCCGCCTGGCTCTGTCTCCCAAGTGCTGGATTAAAGGTGTGCAGTACTGTCGGCTGGCTTAAGTTACATTTTATTCTTTGAGAATTTCATTCAGTATTCTTTGATTATATTTACCCAGCTTCTCCCAGGCCCCACCCTACCCACCCAACTTCAAGTTTTCTCCCTTCCTCCCTCTTTTTAAATAAACAAACAAACAAAAAACAGAAACCAAAACCTGTGCAGTCCACTTTGTGTTATCTGACTCTTCTTGGGCATATGGCCTGCCCTGGAAGGTGGTTTATATACTAGGTGTCATGCCACTAAACAAAACTGATTTTCCCTCCCCTAGGAGCTACCAGATGCCTATAGCTCCTTACCTAGGGGGTGGAACGTCACACTACCTTTCTCTCTCCATGCTAAGATGCTGTGTTTGGAAAACAGTTTCCTTGAAGTCATCTGTCTTATCTGGCTATTATAATTTTTTACCTGCTCTTCTGTATAGATCCCTGAGCCTTGAGGGGAGAGGTATGATATAGATAGCCCATTTAGGACTGAGAATTCCGAAGCTTCTTATTCTCTGCATGTTGACCAATTGTGGATTACTCTGTTAATTGCCATATACTATTAGAAGAAGCTTCTTTGATGAGGATTGAGTGATGCATTGATCTATTGGATAGTGATATGTCATTAGGAGTCATTTTATTGCTGTGTCTATATAGTAGAGTAATAGAAGTAGATTTTTTTCTCCTGTGGCCCATGACCTATCTAGCTTCGGGTTCTCAGCTTCATTGACAGTGTCAAGTATGGGTTTCATCTCATGAAATGGGCCTTAAACCCAGTTTTTAAAAAGTAGTTGGTTACTCCCATTGTATTTATACCACTGTTGCACCATTGGGCATAACTTTTCAAGCTTTGGTTGTTGTTGTAACTCAAAAGGTCATGGCTGGGTGATATTGATGATTATTTTTTTCCTTCAGTAGCATCCATAGCCCCTTCTAGCACTGTGAATACTAGCCAGTAGGAAAGAAGCCTCTAGTTGAGTACTAGCTAAATTTCTCCATGTTCTATGACTCAAGTGTGTGGTGTCTTCAGTGATAGGGTCTTATCCTCAAATTCTGGAGGACAACTGATAGTATTGGCAATAGACTATAATATTTGGGAGGTCTATGGGACCCCGTTAGCCAACATCTCAAAAAGTGGTAACCCATTTCTGGTGTCGGGGTTTTATTTGATAGTGTATGGTGTCCCTCTATTATATAGCTCTTGATATTTTAAAGTTAGACTCATTTCTATTAAGATTTTTACCTTTTGAGAATCATTTGAGGCTGCCTTGAATACTTAGAGAAGTTAAATATCTGTTTTGTATCTTTTTTTTGTCTTCCAAAATATATTAAGCAGTTAAATGTGAAGAACAGTCCACTGAAGATACCTCCATGGTAGAACAACCCAACAAAGACATCGCTGTTACAGTACAGCCCAATAAAGGTATCCATGTGGTAGATGAGCAAAATCTACCACCTGAAAGGTAAGCTGTGCTTTCTCTAAAGGTGTCTGTGGGATTTTACTGTGGGACTATAGGAATTTCATTTTGGCTATAGAAGCAGTATTAGAAATTGCTGATTCCTACTCACATTTTATAGATATTCGTCATTTTGGTTTTGTCCAATAGAAATATTATTTATAAATGTGGGTTGCTTATGCAGTCTTACTGAGTACGTGTTCATCGTAATTCAGGCCTGTTACAAAGGTGCATTATTTTTCTGTAACTATAATCTTTAATCTTTGGTTGACACTCTGTCTGAGTAATCAGAGGCACTATCTATTTGTAGGAGATCCATTTTGCATCTCTGGGGCTAATACAGATAGATGTAAATGAGCCAGGCAGTGGTGGCACATGCCTTTGATTCCAGGACTCGGGAGGCAGAGGCAGATGGATCTCTGTGAGTTTGAGGCCAACCTGGTCTACAGAGTGAGTTCTAGAACAGCCAGGGTTACATAAAGAAACCTTGTCTCCAAAAACCAAAAACCAAACCAAACCAAACCAAAACAAGAAAGAATAAGACATAGGTGGACATCTTACTGGAAACTTTTTAGTATTCTGGAGCACCCAGACTGTGTTGGGTTGTTAAGTATCATCCTCCTATTAATTTATGGTGTAGCTAGATGCAGAGATCTTTCTGAGTGTTCCTGGATCTTAGCGTGGTAGTGATGGGGATATATACTCTGTTTGTGGTCATTCCTGTATCCAAAACTCTATTGACTATCTAGTCACAGAGAACAACTGGGATGCTTTCAATTTGAAGGGAGATAAGAAAACACTCAGTATCCTTTTCTTATTCCTTCAATAGAAAGTTGGGCATGGGGTCCTCAGCAAAGGTGATTGTCATGGCTTTTTAGGCTTTTTGTTTTTTATTGAGTGTTTTGCTATGTGCCCCAGGCTAGCCTTGAACTTAAAGAATCCTTCTGCCTCAACTTTTTTAATGGAAGGATTGTAGGTGTGTATCCCACCATGCTCAACTAAGGCTTTTCTTTAGAAAGTTCTCATTTCAGTTTTTATTTTATTATTATTTAAACAAGGTCTTACTCTGTAGTCCAGGCTTTCTTCAGAGTTACTGTGTAGCCCAGGTATGTAATCCTGGTTTTCCTGTTAGTCTTGCTTTTCCATTTTTCCTTGGGTACAGTGGAATAAGTAAAAGTCTCTGGGAAAGGGCCAAAAACCGTGAGTTTACCTGGTTGGGCAGTATGTGTAAAGAAGTCCTGGAAAAGGTCGGTAGGCAGTAGATAAATATATTTGTGGTACCAGTGAAGAGAAAAGCCACATCAATTCTGTATAAAGATGATTGTAGCAATACTCAGTTACTTGTCAGAGTGTTGGAACAGACACAAATCTGAAAAGAGGCTGTGGGATGATGGAGACAGGCGTTGAACCGCCTGAGGAATTTGCAAGTTGCATCTCACTTTTAGAAGGTCAGGGCAATTAGAGCTGTTAGAATTGCTGGGGTCGTTAGGTTGAAGCTTTTTGTTGGAAGAGGGAAACACTGGAACTTAGCAATCTTTATCCTTGGTGGCATGGATCTCGTAGGTCAGAAGATCTGCCTTCCAGTCCTCAAGCTTCTGTGGCAGCTGTGGAAACGAAGGAACAGGTGCCCGCCCAAGAGGCTCTGGGAGGGGTGCTGCAGGATCAGCCGTCCTCCGAGCCCGAGGTCTCGTCAACTCAGGAAGACTTGTTTGAGCAGAGTGGCAAAACAGGTAGGCTGGGGACTGTTCCTTCAGCGCCTCCTCTCACTGTCCTGAATCTTTAGTTCTGAGGCTGCTGTTTCAGTCAGGAAGCACTTTTGTAGGTATGATATGGAAGGAAAATATATTCCTAGCTAGTCAGTGAGGAGAGAACATTTACTAGTCAACATTTTATGTAAATTTACTCTTTTAGAAACTGAGGGTTTGAAAATCATAGCGAATCTAGGAAAAATTGGTTTTATGGGCAGAGTTGGCATTTCTTCTGTCACATTTACTGTGACGTTTATCTTACTTACTTGGGTAGCAGTTTCCTTATCTATTTATGAGCTGACACAAAAGGCAGATCAAGGTGTAGAAGAAAGCAAAGCTTAGCGTAGGATGTTAATTGTCTCACACTCCTGTGAGCCTTCTCCCCCATTCCACAGTCTCAGGGCAGGAATGCTTCAGTGAAAAGTAGGGAGGGAAGAAGGAAGGCTGTGCCCCTTTGCATTCCGTGTTGTGCTTGGTGTGTGAGACATCAGCAGTACCCTAAAGCTCTCAGGGTCTATTTAAGGCACTCCCTTACACTTAGGGATAATACAGTTGAGGTCCAGTCTGTCTGCGTAGGTACCCTCCACCTAAGGAGAAAGGGCCAATAGAGAGTAAGTCACTGTGGCTGCTCATATACTTTACAATTAGTGCTTAGTATTTTCTGTCTCCTTGGAGGAGGCTCGAGTTCTAATGATGAAAATTGCTGCATTCATACCATCAGGTGTCATGCGCATTGTTTTGACTTCTCCCATCTGCACCATGGCATGAGCTTTACTTCACCTTAGGTAGACCTTGGAATAAAAGGCCCGCTTGCTGTTTTATTGTAGAAGCCTCCCAAGAAAGAAGAGCAGCCAAGCAGAGGTATAAGGATTCCGGCTTTTCCTCTCTATAGTAGTTATTTTTATCATTCTGTGACCAAAAAACCTGACAAAAACAGCTGAAAGGAAGGTTTGGGGGCTGGAGAGATGGCTCAGTGGTTAAGACTGCTCTTCCAGAGGTTCAGTTCCCAGCACCCACGTGGTCCTCACAATAACTGTAACCCTAGTTCCAGGGATATGATGCTTTCTTCTGGCCTTTATGGGTTCCTACAGGCATGTAGTGATATAAACTCCTGTAGGCATACACACGTACACATAAATATAATAAATAAATGAGTAACTTTTTAAAAACAACAAAAGGGGTTTTTGCTTTTTTTTTTTTTTTTTTGTCTCACAGGTTGAGAGTTCTAGTCACCATGTTAGGGAGGCCATGGCTGTAGGGCAGAGAGAAACCGGTCCCAGTGTCCATGCTCAGGAAGCAGAGCTGACATCAGCTCCCTTTCCTTTTAGTCAGCCTGGGATCCTAGCCCATGAGGTTGGAATTCGGGCTGCCTACATTCAGGGAGGGTGCTTTCTCCTCTGCTAAGCCTTTCTGGAAATACCCTCATAGACACACTCAGAGGTATGTTTCCATGGTGATTCTAAATGCAGCCTAGTTGACAAAATTAATCATGACAGCTCCACCCTTTGTCAGCTTGACACCAACATATCACTTTAGATCATAACATTTTACCCCATCCCCTAAAGTCTCATTTCCATCTCATACTGCAACTGCATTTAGTTGTTTGAAAAGTCCCTAGTCCATAACAACCCCAATATTGTTTGAAAATCTAAAGTATTTCTGAGACTGTGTTTCTTAACCACAAGCCCTGTAAAGCCAATAAATAGGTTATATACTTCACATATATAATGTCAGTATTCCCAGTCCAAAAAAGGAGGGATGGGGCAAAGCAAGACTGAGACCCCACAGGGCAAACACAAACCCATGTGATTGGGTTTTTTGTAGTCATCTGGGCTCTAACAGCCTTGGATGCTTCTCCCGCTCTGAGGCCTTCAGTGGAGGTGACCTCTCTCTGGGTTAGCTCCACTGGAGCTTTCTTTGGTAGATGTCCTATGGTTTTGGCTTCTCTTCACATTCCTGGATTCTCTATTGCAACATAGGCTTCACCTTCCCTGTCTCCTGCATGGTTTTGGAGAGCCTTGTTGCTCTCCAAGGGAGTCTAACCCCTCCACGCCTCCCTGGACTCAGCAGCTTTCTGAAACTTGGGTGCCAGATTCAGTGACCCTCTTGATTGTACATCTTTCATGTCTATAAAACCAGTACCATATGGATGATACTCCCAGTTCTGCTGGCTTGAGATACAGCGTGTCCTTCTTGGTTCACAGTTGCCGTGGCCTCTGTCTTTGAGGGTGTCCTTGGAGAAACACTTCCCTAGGCAAACTCACGTGGTGGCATTGTCTGTTGAGGCTCTTCTCCTTTCAGATGAGTCCATGGGGTCTTCCCTGCTTTTGTCCCACTGAAATGCATGAAGAGGTTTCTGTCTAACGGCATGACTTAACAGTTCCAGATAATTTCCCGTACTATGTCCACAACTTGAAATTCATACACATTTTTCGTATCTTTGTTCTCTTACTGTTGATATGGATGGACACAGTGAGCAGAGTGCTTTCCTGACATGCAATTTCTTCTGTCAAGCAAATTAGTCTATTACTTTTTTTCACTTCCCTAGAGACCGATTCTTAACTTTGTAGCCCTGGCTGTCCTGGAACTTGCTATGTAGCCCAGGCTGGCCTTGAATTTACAGAGATCCACCTGCCTCTGCCTCTCAAGTGCTGAGAGTAAAGGTGTGCGCCACCACTGCCCAGCTATTCCATTACTTATGAATTCAGCCTCAAGTTCTTAGGACATGGTTATAATGCAGCCAGATCTTTGACATAATATATCACTGGTGACTCATTGTTGAGTTCTAGAATATATCACGGGTGACTCATAGTTGAGCTCTAGAATATATCACAGTGGCTCATCGTTGAGCTCTAGAATATATCACAGTGGTTCATTGTTGAGCTCTAGAATATATCACAGTGGCTCATCGTTGAGCTCTAGAATACATCACAGTGGCTCATTGTTGAGTTCTAGAATACATCACAGTGGCTCATCGTTGAGCTCTAGAATATATCACAGTGGCTCATTGTTGAGCTCTAGAATATATCACAGTGGCTCATTGTTGAGCTCTAGAATACATCACAGTGGCTCATTGTTGAGCTCTAGAATACATCACAGTGGCTCATCGTTGAGTTCTAGAATATATCACAGTGGCTCATCGTTGAGTTCTAGAATATATCACAGTGGCTCATCGTTGAGTTCTAGAATACATCACAGTGGCTCATTGTTGAGCTCTAGAATACATCACAGTGGCTCATCGTTGAGCTCTAGAATATATCACAGTGGCTCATCGTTGAGCTCTAGAATACATCACAGTGGCTCATCGTTGAGCTCTAGAATATATCACAGTGGCTCATCGTTGAGCTCTAGAATACATCACAGTGGCTCATCGTTGAGTTCTAGAATACATCACAGTGGCTCATCGTTGAGCTCTAGAATACATCACAGTGGCTCATCGTTGAGTTCTAGAATACATCACAGTGGCTCATTGTTGAGCTCTAGAATACATCACAGTGGCTCATTGTTGAGCTCTAGAATACATCACAGTGGCTCATCGTTGAGCTCTAGAATATATCACAGTGGCTCATCGTTGAGCTCTAGAATACATCACAGTGGCTCATCGTTGAGCTCTAGAATACATCACAGTGGCTCATCGTTGAGCTCTAGAATACATCACAGTGGCTCATTGTTGAGCTCTAGAATACATCACAGTGGCTCAGTTCCCAGAGAGTCCTTGTTCCCCTCCACAGGTTTGAGAGCTAGGCTTCTCGCCTTCACTTTTTGCTGCATTTTGGTCTTTTAGACGCTCACCTAGAATGGCCACTGAGTTCAGCTTACTGTGTTCCACATCTGCAAATTCTTCTACATTTCTCATCTAAACCACCTCCAAAGGCCTGGAATCCACAAGTCAGGTCCACGACAGGCCTGGTCCCAATGCTTGGTCCCAATTTCCGGGATTATTTTTCTCATTGCTGTGATAGAATATCTGCTAAGCACTTGATACATGCCCAGAAGTGTGTTTCTAACCATTATCGTCTCTAAGCTCAGATTAGGGTGGAAAGGACCAAAGAGCTCTTTTAACCAATTCGTTATTTAAAAAACCCTGAAATGTGTGGGGTGGGGTTACTGTTGACTCACGATTTGCATTCTGGTGACGTCCCATTGAGTTGTGCTACCACCCCAAAGGATTTGTGCCCCTGAAGTGTAATGGACTGGGTATTGCTGTTTTTGCAGCACTCAGTGGGTCCCCCACTCAGTGATGTCAGTCTGAGAAGTAAATACAACTCTAACTTTTCTCCCCCACTAGCTTCTGATGGTTGTTCTACTCCTTCAAGGGAGGAAGGTGGGTGTTCTCCAGTTCCTACACCCGCTACCACCCTGCAGCTCCTGCAGCTGTCTGGTCAGAGGCCCCTTGTTCAGGACAGTCTTTCCACGTAAGTAAGCCTGAAATGGCCTGAGAGCCAGCTTCCTCTCAGACCAGAATTCCTTTCAAAACTAAAATGCTAGATTCCAGGTCTTAGGAATTTTGGGGTGAGATCTTAGTGAACCGTTTGAAGTCATATATGTAATCTCCCATTGGAGGTTTTATGGTGGTAGCTAAAGGTTCGCTAGGAAATGCAATTCCTTGTCATGTAGGAATGTGGTACATCAGAGGCAAGCATTTGCTCCTCCATTTCCTAGCATTTCTGTGACTTGCCAGTATAGCAGAGAGAGCAGGTCGTCACACTCAGTAGTAGTTAGGGCAAAGGTTTGCTTTTTGTTTTTGTGCTTGTTTTTGTTCTTAAATAAAAATGTGCACATTCTTCATATTATGTAAAAATGAAGTAAAAATTTTGATGTCTCAGATCTGTGAGTTAGTTTTCAGCTTTTGGTTGTCCTGTTTCTTAATCATGATGTCCCTGTGTCTATTCATTCCCTTTTCCCTTACTCTTGAAAAAACTCAGTGTTTGAGAATGTCTGAGTCTCCGGTACTGTTCAGGAGAAATGCTATTGAGTATATATGCTGTTAAGTGTGTGAGTTGAGTATTTTGTTAAGTCAAAGCAGATGTCAGTCCCTTGGCTGCAGTCCAATAACCTGTGATTCTCTCTTTACATAAAGGAATTCCTCAGGTCTCGTCGCTCCTTCCCCTGATGCCGTCCGACCTACCCCTTTTATCGTTCCTAGCAGTCCCACAGAGCAAGGAGGGAGCAGAGGTGAGTGATGTGTCTGTTCATTCCAGCCCAGGGGAGGGAGGGGGCAGCGCTCTCCTGCCTCACCAAATGCTGGCTGCTTTGTGCTTTGCATCTCTGCTCCTGAGACTCCTCCCTCATTCTGGGCCATGGCCTAGGATAAACCACTCTCAGCTCTTTGCCTTTTAAAAGCATAAGTCCTTCTATGATTTTTCCACTATTTTAATTTTGACAAAAATGCTCTGGTTAAGAATTTTTTTGTTTTTAAAATTGAACCCAAGTAAGTAAGTATGGGGAAGTACTGGATTGGTTATTAATTACTGAGTACCTTCCAGTAACATGCTGATATGTTTCTAGTGAGAGAAAACCAACAGTTGTTTCTTGGGCCCTTTATTTTTGCTTTTATTAAAATAATCAAAGGCTGGCTTGAAGGAGGTGGTGACAGTGTTAATTTACTTTCTCCTTTGAGGACTTAGTATCCCCCACCCCCAGAGATGGTCTCATGTATCCCATGCTCTCCTCAAATTCCCTCTGCAGCTGAGAATGCCCTTGAAGTTTGAATTTTTACCTCCTGAGTGTTAGAATTATAGATGTGTGCCACTATGCCTTGATTTAGGTGGTGTTGGGGGTCTGATCTTGGGCTTTGAGCGTGGTAGGTCAGCACTCTACCCACAGAGATAGATCCCCAGCCCACTTCTAAATGTCTGAAAAATTCTACTAGTTTCTTCTTTTCCTCCTGTTCTGTTTTGTATTTGAGACAGAGGTCTTGCTGTGTGGCCCAGGCTGCCCTTCAGGTAGAGCCCCCGCCCCCCAAATTTGAGCTCTGTAACACATACTTGGCGCTCTTTTTATCCACACCGATAAGGCTATAATAGCTCACATTCTTATTAAACACTTAGTTTATGCCAGGTGTCATCATAGCTGCTTTCCATTTGTTCAGACATTTCTGGTTTTTTTACCCCCCAGAGAATCCACACAGAAATCTTAAGTAGTAGTTACTTTTATTTATCCCCATGTTGCACATGAGAAAATGGATCCCAGATTTCATAACTAGTGATGTGGTTAGGACCTGAACGCAGGCACTTGCCTCTAAAGCTTTTGTTTTTACCTGCTGTGTGTTCTCCGGTGACTGCCTGCTGTCTGTGCTGCTGAGTCCTGTGAGTATTAAGAAGGACCACACGGGCAGGCTTGGCCTCAGTTCCTTCCCTGCTTGTCTGTCTGCTCAGCTGGAGGGAATGGGAGACCAATAGCATTCTAGCAGTTTGTAATTGGTGACATCTTTAGGTAAAATGGTGAGATTTCATTCTACAGAAACCCTATTCAGATTAAGTTAATTTCTTAATGTCTTCTGTCTGTAATGTGAACATATAAAAAGGATTGTATGAAAAATGCTTTTCCTTCATGTTTATAATCAGTAACTACTGTAGAAAATTTGGAAAAGTGATAGGAGAGTAATGTGAAGGAAATAAAAAAAGCCATTTGAGGGACCACAATCCAGTTTAATTATAGTTAGTATTTGATGTGTTTTTCAGAGCTTTTTCTGTACATATGAAAAAGTATTTTTATGCAATTTATATCATTATATATCTGATTCAGTTTTCTTTTTTCGTTTCTGTGTAACATTGCATCTGCTGTATTTAACACATTTGCTTAATGTGTGCATCAGTGTTTGTGACTTTTCTAATGTTCTTTAGATCTGTTTTGTCATCTGTCTTAGATTATTCAAGTTTGTATCACTGGACCCTAAAATCTCATCAGACTGGCATGTGAGGGTGAGGCCAAGCAAGCAGCCAGGGTGGGCACTGAATTTGGATTGTAGGCAGTAGGTAGCAAGAATATAAACTGGGGAAAACTAAATAGAGTAAGTACTTTATGACTGGTGTGGTTAGGATCAAGTTGTAGGTTACAGGTCAAAAGCCTGATGACTTAAACAGCTAGCTAGGCCGGGTAGCCTTACGGTAGGTAGATTATTATGCAGAAACAGTGTTTTTAGATTTTATTTTATGTGTATGGGTGTTTTACTTGCATGTATGTTTGTGTACCACTTGTATGCCAGGATAGGGTGTTGGATCCCCTGGAACTGGAGTTACAGATGGCTGTGAGCTGCCGTGTGGGTGCTGAGGGTCAAACCTAAGTCCTTTGGAAGAACAGTAGCCTGTGCTCTTAACCTCTGAATCAGCTCCCCAGCCCCAGAAACAGTGTTATACGTTCTCTCTGTGTGTTTCCCTGAGCGGTTTCAGGTGGGATCAGTGTCGATTGGCGTTGGTAGCTCTGTGTTGAGTTCTGGTGTGAGTCTCTGCACTTAGCTGTACTTACTGCAGCTATAATAAGTTCCTACATTAGATAAGGAGTGATGGACAAATTCATTGCCTTTCCAGGCCTGGGGCGGAATATGTAATGGTTAAATTGGGTGTCATTAAGTGCCGGGGGAGGTGGCTCACCAGTCAGAGTGCTTGCTGGAGTTGGTGGGATCCTTAGAACTCACGTAAACGCTAGGAGAGCATAGTGGCCTACTGGTTAATCTAACTTCAGCAGGTAGAGATGGGATCCATGGAGCAACGCTGCTTAGCAACACTAGGAGGAGTCAAGATTCTTGACATCAACTTGGGCCTCCACAGACACCCCCCAACATGTGCACACATACTTATACCCACACACATGTAGACATTCATACACAAGCATACCACATATACAAACACATGAAAAAATTAATCTGGCTATTCCTAAAGAAAATGTGAGAATGAGCTATGATAATTTGGAAGGGTTTGGAGGAGACAATGTAATTTTCATTTCTTATGAGTGGGGTAGGTATCCTCAGATGAAACACCATTTTAATCTATATCTAAAAATAGATGTAGTCTGGTGAGGTGATTAAAAATGCTTGACTGGAAAGCCTGCCAATCTGAGTGTTGTCCCTGGAGCCCATAGAGGAAGGAACCAACTCCTGAAGTCGTCCTCGGAACTCCATATAAGTGCACACGCATGCATGTGCACTCGTGTAGGTAGTGGGACACAACCTATCGTGTTAGTTTTTTGCAAATTAGGACACTGTGTTTAGGAATGGAAATTTCTGTAACAATTGCTGTTAGTATTGGAGCTTGAGTAATACTGGTGAGTGATAATTTCTTAATTCATTTTTCCCGTGTGGAATCAGATGAGCCCATGGATATGTCAGTGATGCCTGAAGAAGGAGGGGAGACTTTCCAGAAGCTTCAGGATGACGAAGCATTGGAGATAGAAAAGCCCCTCCTCCCATCTCACCCTGCTGTGTCCCCGCAAGTGTCGACACCGGTGTCTCAGAGCACGCCTGTCTTCACTCCAGGCTCACTTCCCATCCCGTCCCAGCCCGAGTTCTCTCACGTGAGTGTTGTAGGGAGAGTTTCCTTCTGATGCCTTTGCTTCCTCTCACTTTCTGTTTGTTTGTTTTTTCGATTCTTTGGTTTGTTTTCGAGACAGGGTTTCTCTGTGTAACATCCCTGGCTGTCCTGGAACTCGCTTTGTAGACCAGGCTGGCCTTGAACTCAGAGAGCTTTTCCTCTTTACTTTGTGGTCCAGGGATTTGAACCTGAGGATACATGGTGTCTTAGGGTTTCTATTGCTGTGAAGAAACACCATGACCATGGAAAACATTTAATGGGGTGGCTTACAGTTTCAGAGGTTTAGTCAGTCCATTATCATGGCGGGACATGTACAGCAAACGTGGTGCTGAAGGAGCTGGGAGTTCTATATCTTGATCTGCAGGTAGCAGGAGACTCTGACACTGGACATGGTTTTATGAGTGACACACTTTTTCCAACAAGACCACATCTACTCCATCAAGGCCGCACCTGCTATTAGTGCCATTCCCTGTGGGCCAAGCATTCAAACACACGAGTCCATGGGGACCATATCCATTTAAACCACCACATTCAGAGTCTAGGCAAGTGCTTTGGCTCTGAGCTACATATCCAGACCAATCTTTAAAAAATATATTCTCTTTTTTGGTTGTAAGTCTACCCTTTAATGGCTGAGCCATCCGGTTGTGGCACACATCTTTAATACCATCACTCAGGAAGCAGAGTCAGGTAGATCTCTGTGAGTTCAAGGCCAGCCTGGTCTACAGAGCGAGTTCCAGTACAGCCAGAGCTACACAGAAAAACTGTGTTTGGTAAAACAAACAAAAATTATTTTGTTTTGTGTGCATGTATGCGTGGCATGCATATCATTGTATGTTTGTGAGGAGGTCAGAGATGGACTTTGGGCATCATTTCTACAGCTTATCTGCACCCCACCTGTGCTTGCTGGTTTGTTTGGTCAAGTTCAGTGGTGACAACTTGTCACCTCATGTTGTGGTGACCCCCCTCAACCATAAAATTATTTTTTTGCTACTTAATAATTGTAATTTTGTGCTGGGGTGGTAGTGCATGCCTTTAATCTCAGCACTCGGGACGCAGACGCAGTTGGATCTCTGAGTTCAAGACCAGCCTGGTCTACAGAGTGAGTTCCAGGGCAGCCAAGGCTACACAAAGAAATCCTGTCTCAAAAAAACCATAAACAAACAAACAAACAAACAAATAAATAGTGATTTTGTTATTGTTATGACTCATAATGTAAATATATGATATGGGACCCCTGTGAAAGGGTGGTTTGACCCCCAAAGGGGCCATGACCTACAGGTTGAGAACCACTGGTCTAGTTACTCATGCTGGTTGGGGACATTTTCTTAGAGCCTTTTTTCTACCTTCTTATTTATTTTATATTTTGTAGGCTATGGAATTATAGCTGGTTGGTGATCCTTGCCAACTCTAAAGGAATTGCACTCTTGATTTTGTGTTTCTGGTCCTTCAAGTCTGATCTTGCTTTGGGCCCTGTGGCCTGTTTTTTGTTTGTTTGTTGTAATCCTGCAGGATTTTCTCGTGTCCCAGTGTCTGTACTTCCCACCCCCAGATGTCTCTGGGTTGTGTCAAGTTGACAGCTGACGCTAACTATGACAGTGTGATTTCAGGGTTCATCCATGTTACTGCATGGAGCAGAATTTCAGTCCATTTTATTGTGACTGATACTGTTGTGTATATAAGGCATTTACTCTTTAGTTCAGTTGATGAGTACTGGGGCTGTTCCTCCTTTTGTCTCTGTGAATCATGCTGCCATGAAGGTTGATGCACAGACTTGTGTGAGGATGTTTCTTTCTCTTATGTAAACTGTGGGTGCAATTGCTGGGCGTCATCTGTTTTAATCCTCAGAGCTGCTAATTTCTCTGCTTTTGTTTTTAATTCTTGAAGTCTTTTTTTCCTCTGAATAATTTTTCTTGTTTCATGTGTGTATTTCTCTTTAGTGATTATTTCGAAAGTTTTCTCTTTCCCAGAGAGTCACTATTCTAAGTAGGCTTTAATCACGTACTTATTTAAGTGGTGCTGAGGGGCTCAACCCACAGTCTCAAGTATGCTGTGCACATGGCGACTCTGCCACTCAGACAGAGTCTTGCTTTGTAACTCAGGCTAGCCTTGGACTTGTCCTCCAACCCTGGTCTCCTCGCTTTTGGGTTACAGGCATGTGTCGCCATGCTGTGCTTGTTTTTGTTGGGGAACCATACCATAGGCCTGTGCTTTACCAATAGGTTATACCAAAGATCAATTCTGGTCCGCCCCTCCCCCCCCCTTTTGAGGTAGGGTCACGTGGTATCACAAGCTACTCACTATGTAACTGAGGATGATATGGAACTTCTGATCCTCCTGCCTCTACTTTCTGAGTGGTGGGATTGTAGGCAGTGCTCTGTCACACAGTTTTGTGGAGTGGTTTTTTTCCTTTGTTTGTTGTTTTGAGACAGAGTCTCAATATGTAGCTCTGGCTGTCCTGGAACTTACTATGTAGGCCAGGCTGGCCTCAAACTCAGATACCCACATGCCTCTGCCTCCCGAGTGCTGGGTATAAAAGCATGTGCCATCAACGCCCATCTTGTTGAGTAGTAGTATTAATAATACTAAGGCTGGAATCCAGACCTTTGTGCGTGCTAGACATGAACTCTTCCAACTGAGCTATGTCCCCAACTTGGTTTTGGTGTCTTTTACATGTAATTCATTTGAGTGAGTGAGTGAGTGAGTGAGTGTGTGTGTGTAAGCACATGCTCACGTGCTCACGTGTATGGCTTAGTACATGTGTGGAGGTCAGTGGACAATTTGAATGTATTGGTTCTGTCTTGTGGGTCTGGGAACCAGACTCAGTCAGCAGACTTGACAAGCAAGTGCCTGTACCTTCTTTCTTGTCATGGTTCTGTTACTGTGAAGTGACACTATGACAATGGCGATTATTATTAGAGAAAGCATTTCATTGGGGGCTGGTTTACAGTTTCAGGGGTGTAGTTCCTTATCACCATGATGGGGAGCATGGCAGCATGCAGGCAGGCACTGGAGCAGTAGCTGAGTGCTGCATCCTGATCTGCAGGAAGAGGGTGGGGAGGCGGGGGAGATCGGGCTTGGCATGGGCTTTTAAAACCTCATTAAGCCGGGAGGTGGTGGCACACGCCTGCAATCCCAGTACTTGGGAGTCAGAGGCGGGAGGATCTCTGTGAGTTCGAGGCCAGCCTGGTCTATAGAGCTAGTCCAGGACAGGCACCAAAGTTACAGAGAAACCTTGTCTCGAAAAACCAAAAAAAAAAAAAAAGCTCATCAAAACCTGAAATTCCAGGTAACACACTTCCTCCAAGGCCACACCTCCTAAACCTTCTAACCCTTTCAAATAGTGCCACTCCTTGGCAACTATGCATTTAAATGTGGACTCTCTGGGGGCTGCCATTCTATTCAGGCCACCATGCCTAATGAACCATCTTGCTGTCCATTGCCATCTTATTCATTCATTCATTCATTCATTCATTCATTCATTCTTGATTTATTTGCATTGTTGTTTTGACTACATGTATATCTGTATGAAGGTGTCAAATCCCTTGAAACTGGAGTTACAGACAGTTGTGAGCCACCATGTGGTTGCTGGGAACTGAACTCAGGACCTCTGGAAGAGCAGTCAGTGCTCTTAACTGCTGAGCCATCTCTCCAGCTCTGGCCCTTGCTGTCTTTTAAATAAGAGCTTTTCCCTATTTGCTGATTTAAGAGTGAGGAAGCAGATCTCTGGGTTAGTAGTTGTGAGGTGATAGCTGGGCTTCCTGTTGTGGTCCTCACTGAGTGTGATCTGCTGGGGCATTTCGTCAGGAGTGCCCTAGTGTTAGAATCCTGGTCATCTTGGCTTGGTCATATTCCCCAGAGAAGTCCAATCCCCTGCTTTCTGGGTCAGGGCTGGTTGTCATTGTCCAGAAGTCCTTCGGAGGAGAAAGGTTTGGAGCAAAGGCAATGAGACACAGGGATAGGTTCCACTCAGTCTGTCTTCAGGATGGGACTCTCATACCTGTGCCTCCTGTCCTCCAGTCCAGGGCATTGTGTTTTTTTTCTTGGGTCGAGGCGGGGCAGGGAAAGAGGGTATGGGAGTTGAACTGCTTCTGAAATAGACTTCCAGGCAGCCCTCCTCCTGCTCTAGCAGCACCTTACCTTCACTTTTAGAATTATCTGATACCACTGCCAACCAAGTCCTAAGTAAGTCCTTTGGGGCGGTGGGGGTGGGCGTGGTGTGTTTGTATTACCCTGGTAACTTCTTGGCTTTCTCTTATTTGGCCTCGTAATTACCTTTCACTTGTTTACCAAATGGATTGCCACTCTTCCAGAATGTGTGTGTGTGTGTGTGTGTGTAGTTCTTTTTTCTTTTTCTTGAGAATTATGCATGTCAAAGAAAATGCTTGTATCATTGCTTATCAGAGTTTCAGAAATAACTAAGATGGATATTGAGCCGGGTGGTGGTGGTGGCGGCGGCGGTGGTGGTGGCGGTGGCGGTGGTGGTGGCGGTGGCAGTGCATGCAGGCAGAAACAGAGGCAGGCGGATCTCTGTGAGTTGAAGACCAGCCTGGTCTACAGAGCGAGTTCCAGGATAAGTTCCAAAGCTACACAGAGAAACCCTGTCTCGAAAAACCAACCAACCAACCAACCACCGACCAAATAAATAAATGAGTTGATTTAAAGCAAAGCATGGAGGCCCATGCCTATCATTATAGCACATGGGTGGTAGAAACAGGAAGAGCAGGCATTCAAGGACAGCCTGGGCTACACTGAGTTCCTATTTTAACCCTTACCCTACCCTGACCCCTTCAAAGAAAAAAAAAAAAGAAAAACAGAAATTGGGGCATCAGGATAGCTTGGTGGTTGGTAGGTATTTGCTACAGAAGCCAGAGAGCCTGAGTTTGGTCACTAGAACAGTGGAGCAGCAATGGAAAGAGAGAATTGATTCTCAGAACTTGTCCTCTGACCTCCAAATAATGGTGTTTGTGTTAGGAAGAAGGCTGTGTACGAATGCATGTGCGCACACACATACCTTAGTTATTTATTTGTATTTTTTTGAGACAAATTCTTACTGTGTGGTCTTGGCTGGCCTGGATCTCACTATGTAGACTAGCCTGGCCTTGAACCCATAGAGATCCATTTGTCTTTTCCTTCCAAGTGCTGAGATTAGAGATGCATGCCTCAGCCCAATACGTGCATGTGCATATTAAGATAGGATCCCTCTTTGTAGCCCTGGATGGCCTGAAACTCACTATGTAGATCAAGCTGACCTAGAATTACAGCAGTCTGATCTCCTCTGTCTCCCAAGCTCGGATTACTGACATTTCCACGGTGCCTAGGGCTTGTATAGGTTTTGAATTTTTTGTTGTTGTTGGGTTTCTTAGAGACAAGGCTTCTCTATGTAGTCCTAGCTGTCCTGGCACTTTGTATGTAGACCTCAGAACTCACAGAGATTCTCCTGCCTCTGCCGCTGGAGTGCTGGGATTAAAGGCGTGGGCCAACTTTGTATATATTGGGTAAGCACTTCACCAACTGAGCTAGTCAGAAGGCAGCGGCCCATACTAGCCATTTGGAGTCATGTGTAAGTGTATGTTTAACCTTTGGGGGTGCTGTACCCCTGTGTCTACTGTTTTCCTTCCTTGCCAGCAGTGCCTGAGGATTTATAGTTGTTGGTGCTTGGTTTTGTGAGTTTAGAACCATAGCCATTTTTGTGGCATATAGTGGCATTTCATTGTGGTTTTAATCACATTTCTCTGCTGACAAATGCTCTTGTATTTGCATTTTAATAGCTGCCTTATGAACATACATAGTGGTGTGTAAAGTGGAATGAATACATAGCCCTACTTTGTGAGATTGGAGGCGGTTCTGTAAACATATCAGGGGTCTAGTAGATATGACATGATTTTGGTAGCTTGATGGTGAAGTTAAGTTTAAATATTCTTGTGTTTAATAAGCTTGTACTTTTAGGTTTTTGTTTTGGATTATGCTTATTTTTTTTTCCAGAGATTTTTATAAGAAAGACACTGAACAGAGTGACTCATGTAGTTGAAAGATAGATTGTGAGGTTTGGAGTTCTGAAATTACAGCCTAGCTAGAGTTCTTTACTTTTTGACTAATTGCTTTAGAAATGTAGGTGAATCCAAAGTTAGATATAAAAGAAAAATGATATGTGCAACTGATAGCTTGACGTTTTTATCTTTCCTTAGGACATTTTCATCCCCTCACCAAGTCTGGAAGAACAGTCAGATGATGGGAAGAAAGGTGGCAATCTGCAGAGCTCATCCTTGATGGTTGAGTGTTCTAAGACTTCAGAGAGTGAACCAAAGAATCTCACTGCCGACCTTGGGCTCTCCTTGACAGGGGAGTCTTGCAAACTGATGCTTTCTACAAGTGAGTATAGTCAGTCCTCAAAGATGGAGGAGAGCCTGGGTTCTCCCAGGATTGAGGGAGATGGAGAAAACACACAGATTGAGGATACTGAACCATTGTCTCCAGTTACCAATTCTAAACTTCCTGCTGAAAGTGATACTATCCCGATGAATCCAGCACGAGATGACCGAGTAGAAATGAATCAGAACGGTGACAAGACAAAAGAGGGTAACACAGAGAACAGAGGTGACCTTGGTGACCTTGGTGTTGTAGCCACCGAGAGTAAAGGCAGAGAAGAAACTGTTGCTGAAGATGTTTGCATTGATCTCACTTGTGATTCCGGAAGTCAGGCGGTTCCGTCTCCAGCTACTCGGTCAGAGGCACTTTCTAGTGTCTTGGATCAGGAGGAAGCTATGGAAATTAAAGAACAGCACGCAGAGGAGGGGTCTTTGGGATCTGAGGTAGAAGAAGTCCCCGAGACTCCCTGTGGAAGGCACAGAGAGGAGCCCAAGGAAGAAACAATGGAAAGTATCCCACTGCATCTTTCTCTGACTGAAACTCAGTCCCAGGCATTGTGTCTTCAGAAGGAACCCCCCAAAGAGGAATGCCCAGAAGCTATGGAAGTTGAAACAAGTGTGATTAGTGTTGACTCCCCCCAGAAGCTGCCAGTACTTGACCAGGAGTTAGAGCATAAGGAGCCAGAAACCTGGGAAGAAGCCACTTCCGAGGATTCCAGCGTTGTTATCGTTGACGTGAAGGAGCCCTCGCCAAGAGTTGATGTTCCCTGTGAACCTTTGGAGGGAGTGGACAAATGCTCAGACTCCCAGTCCTGGGAGGATGTGGCTCCAGAGATGGGTCCTTGCGCTGAAAACACAGTAAATACTCTGGAGGAAAAGAAGGAAGAGTGTGACCGAGATGTGAACGCAGAGAGCATAGGAAAGGACTCCGTAGAGGAAGACTCTCCACAGCCTCCTTTGCCTTCTGGGAGAGACGAACCTCCCAGACCCGACCAGGAGATGCAGCAGCCCCAGCTTCAAGAAAAAGAGAGCTCAGTGACCGTAGATGTGAAAGTGGCTGATGCCAAGCAGCTGGGATCAGAGGGAGCGTCCCAGCAGCTTGTGAAGGCCCCTGCCTGCGCCTCCCAAAGTTTCTGTGAAAGTTCTAGTGGTGAGTGATGGCAGCTTCATTTGAGCTATCCAGCCAGGTTCCCGTGTGGAAGGGAAGGCGGCGGAGCTTGCACACTGTGTTAATGTCAGTCTGAGTGGGTAATACTTGGGAAATTTTGAGATTGGTGGTTGTAGTTTCCTTTCATAGTTGTAATTATTTGTATGACAAGAGAGCATCTGAGATTTATCAGCACTGTAATTCAGGAGTAGTCAATATGTGCAATTAGGAATTGTGCCAGTTTCTTCCTTTCTACTTAGGTTCTGCCCTTGAGGCTCCATGGTTAGCCTCATGTGAGCTACACAGATGCCACCAGTGAGCTTTACTTCCATAGCTAACGTGCTTGTGTGGTTCCACAAGTACAATAATTCCTTCCTTTCTTCCTTCCTTCCTTCCTTCCTTCCTTCCTTCCTTCCTTTCTTCCTTCCTTCCTTCCTTCCTTTCTTTCTTTCTTTCTTTTTTTTTTTTTTTCTCCAAGACAGGGTTTCTCTGTGCAGTTTTGAAGCCTGTCCTGGATCTCACTCTGTAGACCAGGCTGGCCTTGAACTCATAGAAATCCACCTGCCTCTGCCTCCCTCCCGAGTGCTGGGATTAAAGGCATGTGCCACCACCACCTGGCCTCCTTTCTTTTTCTATCTATCTTATCTGTCTGTCTCTGTCTCTGTCTGTCTACCTACCTACCTACTTACCTACCTACCTACCTACCTTTGTCTTTTTTGGTTCAAGATTTCATTTTCACAGTCCAGACTAGCCTCACATTTTCTTTTTCCTGACATTTAACAATTTTATTTTAAAATTTAAATTTATTTATTTTAAATTTATTGTTTGGAAATTTCATAGATTTATACAATGTATTTTGATTTTATCCATCCACTATTACCTTCCTCCAAACGTCTCCTGGTGCTCCTGGCCCCATTACTCTCCCAACTTAATGTCTTTATTTTATTGGTATGTTACTAACCTCCCTTCCCCCAGTCCAATCAGTGTTACCCATATGTGCATAGTTGTGAGGCCATCCAATGGAACATGTGTAACCTACCTGTGGCTATATCCACAAAGGAGAGCCCTCCTCAGCAGCCATCAACTGCTAATATAGTCTCTTCCCCATTTGTGTTGGGATTTTGATTGGCTGGATCTTGCATAGGTCCAGTGCAGATAACCACAGGAGCCACAAGTTGATGTGTGTAACGGCCACGCTGCGTCCAGAGGTCAGCATTTCACAGCTCTCCCCTCATCCCCTAGCTTTTACATTCCTTCCGTCTGTCCTTCTGCAAAGCCTTGGATGATTGGGGAGGTTGATGGAGATGATTCAGTCCAGCTGAACACTCATGCGCCCTTCTACCTGTGACTTATACTGGACAGGAGACTCTGCTGAAACCGTTGCCCATTGCAAAAAGTAGCTTTTCTGACCACAGTTGAGAGCAACATACACCTATCGACAGCTTGGCAGCTAACATAACAGGCCCCCAGCTGTGGCTGCGATCTCCCTAGTCATGGGCTTTTGACAAGGTTTATAGTACCATGCCTTCGAATGTTCTATTTTCCTGTCTCCATGGCTGGCTGCCACCCTGCCTGCCAGGAATACCTTTTAATTACTTTTTATAGTTGTATGCAAAAGATTATTCCAAGATACTGAAATATTAGTTGTTATGGCAATAGTATTCTTCTTGGATACTATTCTTCTGAGTACTATAACAGCTTATGCAGTTAATTCTATTTTTTGCCATAGACACTGCCTTATTAAAACTTACTTTACTAATATTAGTCTGGATTATTGAAATGCTGGAAAATTATTGTTTCTCTCTTCCCTGCCCGTCCCTCCACCCCCCTTCCTTCCTCTCCTAACTCATCCCGTTCTCTTCCACTCCCTCCTCCCCTTTTCCCTTAACTCCTCATCTCCCTTCCCTCCTTTGACTGCCTCTTTCCCTCCCCAGGCGGTCCCTTCTCCTCCTTCCTTCCTCTTTCCTCTTCCCTGGCTCCCTCCTCCTTTGGTTGAGAAGTACGGTAGTGCCCCCTGCAGCAGGGAGGCATCCTGAGAGGGGGTTCCTCCTTTCTTCCTAGGAGGTAATTATCCTTTAGGTTGGGATGGAGCTTGGTGGTGAGCCTTGAATTCAGTATCCGGCACTGGAGGGGTGGGGAGGGAAGGACAAGAAAAGAAAGACAATCTAGTTGTCTTAAAAACAGTTTTAGGTGTATGAGTGTTTTGCCTGCATATTTTTGTCACACGTCTATGCAGCAATTTATTAACAGAAAAAAAGCAATGAAAATAATGATTGGAAAATTGTATTTCTGAAAGCTTAAGAAAATAAAAGTTAGAGCTGGAGAGATGGCTCAATGGTTAAGGATGCTTACTGCTCTTCCAGAGGTCCAGAATTTGGTTTCCCACACCTACAAACCCCTGTAACTCTAGTTTTAGGGGATCCAATTCCCTTTGCTGGCCTCTGCAGACACCAGACCCCACACATGGTCCACAGACATATATGAGGTACAACACTCATACACACACACACACACACACTCTCAAGATTTAGGAATTGTACTTAAGGATAGGCCTGATTTGTTTATGTCATAGACCATGTATGAAAAAGCCTATGGGGGCCTGGAGAGATGACTCAGCGGTTGAGAGTACTGCTCTCCCAGAGGACCAGGGTTCAATTCCCAACACCCACATGGCAGCTCACAACTGTCTGTAACTCCCAAGATCTGATACCCTCAGACAGACAGACATGCAGGCAAAACATCAATGTACATAAAATAAAAATAAGTACATTATTAAAAAGGACAGAGAAAAAGTCTGAGACTAAGAATCCAGTATGCAACTCAAAAGAAACAGTGACATGGCCCGCCATCCTCAGAGCGGCTGGAGTCTGCATCCATGACTGGGGACGGGAATTAAAAATAAACACTTTCTTTACAAATTAGAACATGAAGAATAATAGGTTCGGATGCCAAAGAAACAGAAGAACTATTATATGTTTAAAATATAGCTTATGCTGGGTGGTGGTGGCACACACCTTTAATCCTAGCACTCAGAAGGCAGAGGCCGGCGGAGCTCTGTGAGTTTGAGACCAGCCTGGTCTACAGAGCAAGTTCTAGGACAAGCTCCAAAGCTACACAGAGAAACCCTGTCTCAAAAAACAAAACAAAACAAAACAAAAAAACAAAAAACCCCATAAAATATAGCTTATGGATGAGTTGGAGGTGTAGGTCATTGGTAGGAGCTTGCCTTGATTTTCTAAGACCTTAGTTTGGTCCCTATTTTGCAAAACAAACAGTAACATGGAATACAGTTGTTTAGTTGCTAAAACTTATGAGGATTAACAAAAAGAGGAATATGAAAAGTTAATGATTCTTCAGTTTCAAAAGACAGAATGAAGGGTGGGAATGTAGCTTATTGGTAGAGCCTGCCCAACATGAAGCTCTGGGTTCACTTTGGTGTGGTGGCTACATCTGTAATCCCAGCACCTAGGAGGTGGAGACAGGAAGATCAGAAGGCCAAGGTCATACTTGGCTGCAGAGGCAGTTTGAGGCTAGCCTGGGCTTCCTGAGATTCTGTCTCAAAAATTAAATAAATAGTGGGCTGGTAAGATGGTTTAGTGGGTAAAGGTGCCTACATCCAAGCCTGGTGATCTGAGTTCCATTCTGGGGACCCACATGATAACAGGCGACAACCAGTTTCCTCCTGTAAGTTGTTCTTGCCCTCCATATATGTGCCATGGCACATTCAAGGCACCCCCTCCCCCAATATATGCACAAACAAATGAAATGTAATGTTAAATTTTAATCAAGCCAGCGAGTAAATGAGCTATCCTGGGCTATGTGAGACATTAATTCAAAAATAAACAAGCAAACACACAGAATAAAAGGTATAAAGTGGATGAGTTGGGGCTGGGGATGGAGCCTAATGACAGTGTATCTAAAGCGTGAAGGTTCAGTGTCTAGTACTGCAAAACACACCATGAAATAAACAATTGAGTCCTGTCCTGGATCTCGATTTTTCTGTTTCGTTTTCTTTTCTTTTTGAGACAGGGTCTTGCTCTATAGCTCTGGCAGTCCTGGAGCTCACTGTGTGTTCCAGGCTGGCCCAAACTAAGTTTGTCAGATTTCTTACCAAAATTAGGACACTTATTGTTTACCTTTAGACATTTTTTTTCTTTGCCTCTTCTGTTGTGTTTCCTTCTGTTTGTCTTTTGTGACAGGGTCTCTGTAACCCCAAAGCAGTTGAGCTGTTGACTTCAGTTACAGCTCTGTCCACCTGGCTTGTAGACCTTTTGTCGTTTATAAAAACAAGATCTCTTATAGCCTAGGCTGGTCTTGGACTCCTGTGTAGCTGAGGCTGACACTGGACTTTTGATCCCCCTGTCTCCACTTCCATGTTCTGACACTGTTTGTATGCATCAAGAAGAGTTTATGTGGTGCTGGGAATGAGGTGGCTTTGCCTTGACTGAGTTACACCTCAGCCCTAATAGTTTTAGTGATTAAAAAAAAAAAGTGTATATATATATATGCGCTAAGGGATGAAAAAACACTCAAGTTGTTCAAGGAAAGGGAGATTGGGACTGAAAAGAGGGGGTAGATGGGAGAGAGTAGGGAGAGTAGAGAGAGGGCGCCAGTCTGAGTCACTTACAGTCCGTCGCTGGTCACTGCTGGCAGTGTGGCAGCCTCTCCACACAACTGTCTGTGGAGGAGATCTCTGACAAGGCGGTATTTGAAAGCTCCAGCTGCGTTGACAGACTCCTGGCAGCTGATGGTGTAAAAAGCTTCGGCAGGTACATTCATAGGTTACTAATGACCAGAGACACTGGGTCTGTTTTTAAGATGTAGCTGCAACCTTTGTTGGCTTGCTTGATGGAATGTCATCCCACCTGGTGTTATGTTACAAACCAACTCATAGATCTTTTTGGTTTTGTGTTTGTTTTTATTTTTCGAGACAGGGTTTCTCTGTGTAACAGCCCTGGTTGTCTTGGAACTCGCTGTGTAGACCAGGCTGGCTTTTTTTTTTTTTTTTTTGGGTTTAACTCATAGATTATTAATGCACAGCATCACAGTATAGAAATTTCGGTTGTTTTTCTTTTTAACACAGAGTCATATTATTTTAGCCTTGGCTGGCCCAGTACTTACTCTGTAGCCCAGGCTAGCCTTGAACTTAGGGCAATCCTCATACCTAAGCTCCTGAGTGCTGGGATAATAGGCATGCCCTGCTATACTCTACCTTATGTTTTTAGTTAGATGGCTTTCCGTCAGTTGTAAGACGTGAGCAGTTCTTTTAATCACATGTGAAGACGTTAGCTGCTTTACAACATAGTCCACTTAGGGGAGACCTTCCTTGTGTTGAATCTTTAAAGATCAGGGCTTTTCAAAGAACAATCAGACTGCAACCCACAGAACCAGGGAGGCTACATAGCAGGGGGAACCCTAGGATGACTGTGGCTTATAATAAGTTTTGGTTTTACTCAATTACTGAGCAAGCCTCAATCAATCATTTCATATTAGGATAAGAATTTATACTGTATCAAGCTGATAATAGAAAAATTAATTAATTAATTAAAAAAAAGATCAGGGCTTTGAGTTTCAGTTCTGAAACTGTCCTGACTCACTAACACTCTCCCATTCTTGGGGGTGATTTTTTTCTTCTTGAATGAACTATTGTTTCTATCATTTATGAAATTTTCAAACCTGAAAAGTAAACTTCAGTACCCACTGGAGAAGTTTTTCAGGGTGAACATGGTGACTCATGTCTGTCTAGCTTGGGGGCGGTGACAGGAGGAATGATGTATGTCGAAGGTCATCTTTATTTACATACTGAATGACAAGCCCTTTGGGGCCACCCGGGGAGACCCTATCTGCCCCCAACTATAAAGAGTTTTGAGTGTTGCTTGGAGGTAATGGATCTTGTGACTTTCTTGGAAACAGTCCACACATGCTGCACAGGTGCTCTGACAGCTGGTGTAGTTAGTTCCCTTTGCCTTGGGGTGTCTCACTGATCTGCTGACAGCACTGGGGTAGCCTGTGACGACAACCTGGTGACGGAGAAACGAGTTGATAAATAATGGGCGTAACATGGGAGAACTGAAATGTGGAAAGTTCCAGTGAACTTAAAAGGATAAAATATGACATGATTTTGAAGAATTTGGTGGTAATCTAACTATTAACAGCGATTTTGAGATGGCTGGCTAAGTACAGAGAAATGGAAAAGCATTTGGAGGATTGAACCTGAATAATTAGGAAAGACTGGAGACCTGGCTGCTCCCAGTTAACTGCGTGCTGACTAAAGAGTTAGGATTTAAAAATATTTTTAGACTTACTTTGTTTGTATGGGTGTTTTGCCTGCATATATGTATGTGTACCATGTGCATGCCTGGTGCCCACAGAAGACCAAGAGGGTGTCAGATCCCTTGCAGCTGGAGTTGCGGATGGTTGTGCACTGCTATGTTGGTTCTGGGAGCCAAATGTGGGTCGTCTGCAAGGTGCTTTGGACTGCTTGAACTGTCTCTCTAGCCTGAAGAGGTAGGAATTTTCCGTGTGTTGAAAACCTCAAAGAGTTTTGACCAGAAGCCAGTTTGTTGAAAGCCGTGTTATGTTAGTCCACTTTATCTCTGGTTACCCTGTTTGTAGAACTGGAGTTGGGGAAGAGGGCAACTTTGGTAGAGAAAATGATGGATGCTGGGCGGTATGCCCAGGGCTGAGGCGCTGACGTCCCCATGTAGGTAGTGGTGCTGCTGCCCCGGGGACCGACAACACTTCATTTCAAGTCTCTTATGTTGATGCAATGAGATGGCTTTAAATTCTTTTTTGTAAGTTGTACCTAGTACTGTGCTTAGGAGTGAGACAGTTTCCACAGTGAGACACGGAAGTGTGAGCGGTCACCTGTCTGCCTGCCTGCCTCTGCCTTTGAGTGCTGGGAGTGAAGGTGTGTGCTGCCGCCACGCTCGGCCAAAAAGCACTTTTATGTCTTTAGAAGTTTTAGTGTTGTAATAATTTAGTAGCAGCCAACTAAATATGCATGAGGATGCTGCTTAGGGGATGTACTATGATGCAGAAAGGGAGTTTTGAATACTGTCACTGTTTTTAGCGTTTAGAATGAGTGCTGTTGAGGACAGCTGAAGGAAAGCCTCAGATTTGATTGTTAGAACCAATGACTAATTTAAAGCCTCTTTTGGCCATGAGGTCCTTTGTCACTTTTCAGAGCAGACTGTACGTCACACTTCGTTTTGGAAGTCCTGTAGGATGCAGAGCTAAGAAAGGAACTTCCTGGTTGCATTTACTAAATGATGCTGTCTAGACTCAAGTGTCCAGATCTGCGTTGCTAAGCTGTCCAGCTCCGGTGTTTTGGAAGTGGATGATGACCCAGTGTTGCTCAGTTCCTTTGGCCTGTCCTCTGGTGCTGTCTTAGCCGGGCTGTTGAGGGCTGTAGAGCGTGGTTTTTCTAGCAGCAGGGGTTGGTTTGGATGGCTGCTGAAGGAGCTGGCAGGAAGAATTTGGGAAAAGAACAACTGAAGTGGTTTTGTAGTTTCTCATTTTCGTGTAATGTACACTTTGGTGTGTGTGTGTTTTTCATGATTGTGTTTTCATTTTGTTTGTTTATTTCAGAAACCCCATTTCATTTCACTTTGCCTAAAGAAGGTGATATTATCCCACCATTGACTGGCGCAACCCCACCTTATATTGGGCACCTAAAATTGGATCCCAACAGACATAGTACTCCTATTGGTGAGTGATTTATAAAAAAAGATACTTAAGGCATTAAAATAAAAGCTACTTAAAGACCTTCTAAGATACCATTCTTTATGCAAGTGATACTTTTAGATCTCAGGAGTGGGCCTGACTGAGCAGGTCAGTGTTTGCTGTGGAAAGCAGGGTGTGATTTTACCGCCAGGAGATGAGAGCTGCTGAGAGGACGGAGAGGGCCGAGGGAAGAGGGGAGAGTCTAAAGCTTGTCCTGTCACTGGTAGAACGGGGGAGCTAAGCTGGGATAAGGAACAGTTATGCACGAAGAGACAGGGAGTATGGAGAAGTGCTGTGCTCAGTGCGCTGCCTGATGAGTCTGCTGCTTGACAGGGAAGAAAACTTTGTCCTCTGTCCTTGGAGCAGCAGGTAGATGTCTACATTAACCTATTTGTTTTCTCTAGTCAGTGCTGGGAGGTAACAGTCATGCCGCCTGGAGTGTCCTGCTACCTATGCCTGATGCTGGCAGATGTGGGTTGGCTGAGGGCTCATGCAGCATCCTTTGTCCAGATGCAGAAGTGGAACTGAATCCTGTTGCTCCTCTTAAGACCAGGTGTCAATACTAGTTGGTAGTTGTCAATAATGTAACAGGATCTATCCTAGGGACCCTCTTTAATCCTGCAGAGTGGTGGAGCCAGGCAAATTGATCCTTTCAAACTGCTGGTTTTCATGTTTGTATTTTAGTGTTCTTTCTTTCTTCCTCCCTGCCCGCTTCTTTCAGGGATTAGCAACTATCCAGAAAGCACCATAGCAACCAGTGATGTCATGTCTGAAAGTATGGTGGAGATCAATGCTCCTCTACTCGGGAGTGAGAAAGGAGATTCTGAGTCTGCCCCAGAGATGGATGGAAAACTGTGTCTGAAAATGAAACTGGTTAGTCCTGAGACAGAGGAGGCCAGTGAAGAGTCTTTGCAGTTTAGCCTGGAAAGTAAGTTTTATTTTATGTTACTATTGCGTGGTTAGTTACTCCAGGTTATCTAGGAAGTACTAATTATCTCCTCTTTCTAATGATGGATACTTCTACCATTGTAAAGTATTTGTAAAGGCTTATTCTCAGATTTTGGCTTTGGTGAGTCCCTGCCATGTTACTGAAGATGAGGAATTCTGTTATTTTATAGTGTTCGATGCTTATACCTCTCTAGTAGTGAGTAATGGTTTTCACATTCAGGAAGGTTTGAGGGCTTCAGAAATGGCTCAGTGGTTAAGAGCATTACTGCTTTTGCAGAGGGCCCAAGTTCTCTTCCCAGCAGTCACATCGGGGCTCAGAACCATTTGTAATACAAGTCCCAGGGGGTCTGACACCCTCCTTACTCTCACCAAACTAAACAACGTGCATGTCATTTGGAAAAGTGTCACCAGAGTGGGTCCTCTGAAAGAGCAAATGCTCTTAACTGCTGAAACTCTTCAGCCCCCCTCCCTGAAATAATTCTTTTTTGTTGTTGTTGTTTTTATTTTTGCTTTTTTGAGACAGGGTTTCTCTGTGTAGTTTTTGGTGCCTGTCCTAGATCTCACTCTGTACACCAGACTGGCCTTGAACTCATAGAGATCCTCCTGGCTCTGCCTCCTGAGTGCTGGGATTAAAGGTGTGCGCCACTGCCCCCCCCCCCCCAAAAAAAAAAAAAAAAAGGTTTGTAAAGAAACAGAGAAGGAACTTGGAAAGTAGGATTGAGCCGTGGAAGACTATGTAGAGAAGAGTTTCAGGAAAAGGACAGTGTCAGGCGATATTGCTGAGGTCCAGTGGGGTACATTAGTTCAGGGATATGGTTGGTGCCTGGGAGTCCTGCTCACTGAGAAAATGAAGACAGCTGTAGCCCTGAAACAGCACAAGGATGAGCTTAGTGAACATGGGCTGGACTCCGCCTGTGCACAGAGAGATGAGACATCTGCACCGCAGACGGGTCAACGCGGTCCCCAATGGCCCTGACCACTGCTGCTTCAGAGAGTATAGTGCTGCTGAATGTTTCATCTGGGGCTGCTAACAGTTAACAAATTATCATCAGAAAAACAGACCAGAGAAGTCGCAGTGTGAAAATTTGTATCCATGTAGTGGGGGATGGGAGCTATACTGGGGTAAGTAATTGAGGAGGGGTGGGACCAGGTGGAGACAGCAAGCAGACCCACTGTTGAAAAGTTTGTGTGGAAGGAGAAGAAATTATGAGAAGCCAGAGAAAAGGAAGGGTTGATGAAAGATTTGATACTTTTAGGCTGGAGAGGCCTGGGGAGTTTATAGACTGAAAGGGAGGTTCTAAAACAGAGATGGTTACAGATAAAGACACCTGTCACCAACCCTGACAACCTGAGTTCCATCCTGGGACCCATGAAAGAGAACTGATTAAATTGCCTTTAAAAATTTTTTTTTTCATTATTTATTATGTATACAATGTTCTGCCTGCATGTGTGCCTGGAGGCCAGCAGAGGGCACCAGATCTTATTATAGATGGTTAGATGGTTGTGAGCCACCATGTGGTTGCTGGGAATTGAACTCAGGACTTCTGGAAGAACAGCCAGTGCTCTTAACCACTGAGACATCTCTCCAGCCCCTGTTAAATTGCTTTTTCAAAGTGAGGGATAGAAGCCAGGCAGTGGTGGTGCATGCCTTAAACCCCAGCACTCAGGAGGCAGAGGCAGATGGATCTCTGAGTTCGAGGTCACTAGCCTGGTTGGTCTACAGAATGAGTTCCAGGACAGCCAGGGCTACACAGAGAAACCTTGTCTCGAAAAACAGCAGTAATAACAACAAAAAGTGAGGGATAGGTTAAAGATGAAGGGATGGGTTAATTAAGACATAGGTGCTGAAGGAGTTGGGAAGGATGGTTCAAAGACCTAATAGATTAGGACTGTGTAAGGGGGCCTTCGTGAGACCAATTTTAGCTAGTGATTCTGAGCTCGTGTATACACTGAGCATACAAGTACACCTGTTAAATCTCATACATAGGAAATGGGTCCCATTATTGCCCTTATTTTGCAGGTGAGGAAACAGTAACATTGAACATTGTCAGTTTCACAGTCACACAGATAGGGTAGCCTAGAATTAGATGTTGGCATTCTGTTCTAAAACTGACTGTTTTGTTTCTCGGGTGTATTGTACTTTATCTTAGCACAGTGTCATAAACTGAGCTCACTGGGAAGCTGGTTCTGGAAGCAGTCACCCCTCCCCCAATGCAGATCCGAACATGCTTATGTCATGTCTTCCAAAGTCCACGTTCTGGGACAGCTGGCACCCACCCTAAGCATGTCACAGGGAGAAAGGAAAAGAGCAAGCAGCTAAGGTGTTACAAACATTGTAGCCTTTGGAATAGCTAGGAGGTGAGTGTGCCATTGCTCACCCAGGGTATAAAAGTCCCCACAGTGGGTCAGAGAAGAGGCAGGCTCAGAGAATGCGGTGCTCTGTCCTGAGCACTCAGTGGGAACCTTAGCTAGCTGCCTCACCAGGACTGCCACAGATGATTTCTGTGAGATGTTTCACACCTGGTTGATTGTGTTTTTCTATCTGCTGCTATTCACATTTTTATTTTTCTTGCTGTATATTTAATAAACTGAAGGCCTGGCTATCATAGACCATCCTCTAGACCAGACAGAACACAGGGCATATGGATTTGAACGTAGACTGCCAAAGGGAATGTGAAAGTATTACTTGATTTCACCTTTATTGTTATCTTTGAGATTAAATAAGGGCTTATCAAGAGAGACAGATGCTGATGTTGGCGTTTGGGATACTGCAACAGGAGGATTTCAAACTCATGGCCATTGTGAGCTGAGAAGGTGGGAGGGGAGAGAGGAAAGAATGGGTGGAGACATGTTAGCACTGACATTCTAACTGGGAGCCCTGGATGGAGCTCAAAGGAAGACAGCTCAGTCACACTGGTATCGGTACCTCCCATTTTATTTGCTTGCTGCCAGGAAGGTCGCGTCAGGCCTGGGGTCACAGACAGTGACATCATTTCATCCTCACAGCAGCTTGTGAAGTTGCTCTGTTGTTTTCTGTTACAAATGGGGCAACATCAATTCAGAATGACAAAGCATGTTACCCCCAGGCTGCCTGAG